>NC_136935.1:47801068-47868568 GCF_949987615.1 Pollachius pollachius | reverse complement strand
AAAAGAACAGACCAGTTAACCACACAACTGAGTGAATGGCTGGCTCCGAACACCAGACTGCACAAC
Source organism: Pollachius pollachius (assembly GCF_949987615.1). Classification (NCBI taxonomy): domain Eukaryota; kingdom Metazoa; phylum Chordata; class Actinopteri; order Gadiformes; family Gadidae; genus Pollachius; species Pollachius pollachius. The sequence goes on along the minus strand of NC_136935.1, from coordinate 47,868,502 downwards.
TAACCTCATTCTCAGACCACATTCCCCAAATGTTGCTCAATCTCTCTGTGTTTGTTTACAAATCGAAGCCTTTCCAAAGCGACTGCACCCCCCAACGCTCCGTGCGCCGCGGCTGTCCATCACAGAGATTGACGGACAACTCTCTCACCCCCCCTGCCCTCCCAATCATCTCTGTGTCACCCACCGTTGACATGGCGGCGGAGGTGAGCCAACCTTTATTAACTCCATCCACCACCTGTGTACACCGTCTCTCTCCCCACAGAGCTAACCATGACAACAAGCATTATCCACCTCCTCCGCATCCTCCTCTTCCTCCTCCTCATCTCCCTCTCCTCCTCCTCAACACCTCTTCCTCCTCCTCTTCCTCCTCCTCCTCCTCATCCCCCTCTCCTCCTCCTCCAACTCTTCCTCCTCCTTCTCCTCCAACACCTCTTCCTCCTCCTCTTCCTCCATCTCTTCCTCCTTCCACCTCCTACTCCTCCTCCACCTCTTCCTCCTACTCCTCTTCCTCCTCCTCATCCCCCTCTCCTCCTCCTCCAACTCTTCCTCCTCCTCCTCCAACACCTCTTCCTCATCCTCTTCCTCCTCCTCCATCTTTTCCTCCTTCCACCTCCTACTCCTCCTCCATCTCTTCCTCCTACTCCTCCTCCTCCTCCTCCTCCTCCTCCTCATCCCGCTTGTGAGCGGAGGTTATTCGAGGAAGATCAGTTGACATCATTGCTGGTGTTGCTCAAAGTCAACAGAGCGTGGTGCTTCATTGAGGTTTGGGCCTGGGTTGTTTCCTGGTTTTGGTTGCAGGCCCTTTGCTGGCTGACTGGGGTGTTTTAGTGGCTCCTGGAGCGATGTCCTGCTGGGAGAGCTCCCTCTCTGTCTCTGGTACGCCTAGAGTTCCACCCATGGGCCTCTTCTGACTACAGCTGGATTCCAAGACAGCTGGAATGACTCTGTCTTGCCTGTGTCTTGTGTGACCCCGTTGTGCGTAGGGGTGTCTACATGTGTGTACTGTGGGTGCGTGTGTGATTGTGTTAAGGGGTGTGTTTGTGTGTGTGTGTTTGTTTGTGTTCACTGTGTGTAGGGGTGGGTGTGTGTTTGTTTGTGTATGGTGATTGTGTAGGGGTGTGTGCATGTGTGTGTGTGTTAAGGGATGTGTGTGTGCGTGTTTGTTTGTGTATGCTGTGTGTAGGGTTGTGTCCATGCGTGTGCATGTGTTTGTGGGTTAAAGGGTGTATGTGTGTGTGTTTGTTTGTGTAAGCTGTGTTTAGGGGAGTGTGCATGTGTGCGTGTGTGTGTGCGTTAGGGGTTGTGTGTGTGTGTCTGTGTTTGTTTGTGTGCATGTGTGTATGTGTGTGTGTGTGTGTGTGTGTGTGTGTGTGTGTGTAAAGGGGTGTGTGCATGTGTTTGTGTTAAGGGATTTGTGTGTGTGTGTGTGTGTGTTTGTTTGTGTATGCATGTGTGTATGTGTGTGTGTGTGTGTGTGTGTGTGTGTGTGTGTGTGTAAAGGGGTGTGTGCATGTGTTTGTGTTAAGGGATTTGTGTGTGTGTGTGTGTTTGTTTGTGTATGCTGTGTGTATGGGAGGACGAATGGGAGAAAGAGAGAGAGATTCAGAAGCAGCCTTCAGAACCATGACAGATCAAAGCGAGCTTTTCTGGCCTTTTGGCGCCAATGAGTGAGAGGGATACAACTCTCCCTCCAGGATTATACCCGGCCTATATTGTATTCCCTTCCTTCATAATCAGACACAGTCCATCACAAACACATGTGTGTGTGTCTCTGTCCGTATCTTCTTCCCACTCAAATCACACTCCACTCTTGTGATGTTTTTTGGAACATTTTGTAATTGTAGTCTTTTTTTAAATTGCGACTGCCAAACACTGAGCGATGAGTGTGCAAATTCACATCAACAATATTCTGAATTCACGGACAATTTGTTCTTTTGCTTCGTCCCCGCAATGCTGGAGGGACAGTGTCATTAAAAGCAAGTCTTAAAATACCAAAAAATCTAACCAGAAACCATGAATAAAGCTCCCGAAGCTGTATTCTAAGAATAAACCAAAGCTTCACTGAGCACCGGCGTAGATCACACATGACCTATTCTTGCCCAACCAAGTGTATTCCTACCTAAGCCTCTCTCAAGTGCCCCCGCCCCCTCGCACACAGCCCTCTGCTTCCACAACACTGATGGGGTCCTGTTAGTGCAGGCAGATGTCAGGTAGCGCCCCCCCAAGGCAGTCACTAGGTTGGACTTGTAGGCAGTCCTGGATATAGCCTGCCTGGAAACTACCCAAACATCCCGAAGGATGGGAAGCAGCGGTCGGAGTTGTTTTGACTTGATGGAGCACCGACTCTGGGACAAATGCACTGTATTCTTCTAAGTGTTATTGCTTTTCAAGTTGTTTTACAACCGTTTTCTGATTTTTTTGCTGTCGAGGAGTATTTCCTTTTTCTTTGAATAGTTTCGGCGACATATAATTGATTTATTTCTGTCTTACGTAGTTTGGCATTGTGGTTTCGGAGGCGCTCGTCAATATATATTTAGTGGCGGTTGTCACAGGAATCCATTTTCGGTCGATGCGTGCCACTGATAACGCACGCACGCACGCACCACACACGCACGCACGCACACACACAAACACACACACACACACACACACACACTCACACACACACACACACACACACCCCCACACCTAGCATCCCCCTTCGTGCCATCCGAGAGTTCCTCTGTCCATCAACACTGGGCATAATTAGGATTGAGGGTGTTACCTCCCTCCCCCCCCCTCCCCCACAAGCTCATTCTGCTCAGGGGAAGGTGGGTGGGATAGCCATGCATCTCTAAGGAATAGCGATACAAATATAAGTACGCACAGTGCATTCCATCGCTAACCGTAGCGTGCGTCTGGCTATGCTATCCCCAGGCTATGCCCAGTGGGGAGCCATGTGGATACGCATGCTAAGCTACCTTGCCTGTTTCGGATAGCCTGGCTTGTTTTGGCTGTCATGTCCTTGTCATGTGCTTAAACGTAGGGGTGGCAAATATAGGCTGTGTAAAGATAGCAACCGCTCCTTCAACTATTGGATTTCGACAACTCAAAGGCGTTACTTTTAACGTATGGTTTTATGGGTGACCTGTTTACAAGAAGCTAAACTCAGGGAGCCAAGTACATTCACACTGAGTACGGTTTTAGATAGCATGGCTGGAGGGCGATGCAAAATATATATGTCACATTTTTAAGTAAAACCAGATGAACACATGGTATTTGAGCAGTTAAAGGCATAGTTGAATTGAGTGGCTGCAGGGAAAGAGGAGATGCAAAGCAGTGTTTACACTCAAAACAGTAACACAAATGATGTCAGTGAAACAGGTTTGATGTTATTGCTCTTGCTAATTGGTAATGTCTAACTGTCATAACTACCCAAATCCAAATACTGTGCGACAACCATTCAAATACATTCACACATTCTTCTCAATCCAAATCTAAAACTCACCCAAAACCTTTTGAATAAGCTGGTTGATCAAGCGATCCCTGATTCTCGATGAAACAACCCCATCATCGCTCACCCCGGTCCAACATCAAACGAAAAAACGTTTTCCCCTCCTCATTTACACTTACATTAAGGGCATTTGGCAGACGCTTTTATCCAAAGTGCCTCACGACATGAACATTCGTCAGAAGAAAGAGAAACAACAACATATCACTATCGGTACAGTAAAGGTATTAATAGAAACAGGTTCCAAGCATTCACAATCGCTAGGTCAATCCATTCCCCGTATCCAACAAAGATAGCTAGGATAAGACGCTACACCAGTTCTAGTACATCCTCTTCCAGCCAGCATCTTACCTAGTAGCTGCAAGCCGCGCGTGAGGCCGTACACGTCGACCAGCGCCCAGAGCGGCTGGGCGGTCCTCACGCCGCTGAAGAACAGCATGGGGCTGGAGTCGTTGAGGCGGTAGAACACGCGGCCCTTCTTGTCCACCCAGAAGGCCACGACGCTGCCCTCGTTGGCAAACTCCTCGGGCAGCGCCTTGGCCCAGAAGCCGCTCTGGGACACCAGGTCGGGGCAGGCGTACTTGGGCAGGTTCTCGGGGTTGATCCGCGACGGGTCGTTGGAGGTGAAGCCCAGGCGCAGGGCTCCGCTCCAGCAGCACTGCTTCTTGGTGATCTGGAGAGAGAGAGAGAGACAGAGAGATATCCAGACAGAGGGGGGAGAGAGAGAGAGACAGAGAGAGAGCCAGACAGGGGGGGGGAGAGAGAGAGAGAGACACATGAATTGACGATGTTGGATGCTGGATCTTATTAGACATGCTGCAGTGGTTGGTCTATGCCGGGTCTATGATTAACAGCTGGGATTTGATTCTATTTACGATTTATTTTCCGTTAAGTCATTTAGCAGATGCTTTAATCCAAAGCGGCTTGGGAACCAATTTCCTCCTTGAGGGGGCATGTGTTCTGACTCAGGCAATCTGACTCAAGGAAGTCTAACAGGCAGAGATGGTGGGTATCCGGGTTCAAACCCAGAAGCTTTCATCCATCAGTGAAACTCCCTAACTACCCTACCGGTCTAACATCCTCATTAATCTCTTTATGTACGGGACTTTCGGTTTGTTGATTTTTGGGTGTTGATCCGACCTTTTGTTACAAGTCACTTATGCTTAGTTCAGTCTGTGAATCATCTTGGACTCTAATCAAACACCACCTGTGTTGACCTACGCGCTAACGTTGACTCAATATTGACTCACATAAACCAGTATGTCCAACTGAAGTATTTCAAATCCGACCGTCCTTGTGAGTTAGCAAACAATCTTGATATCGCAATTGCTCTAGGCTGCCCTGACATTTGGGAGGGCTAACAAAGAAGCCTCACAAGAAGAGATTTACAATCTCAACTAGCATCTACTTTAGCACTTAACCTTATGTGCCACTTATTATTTTGCTAGTGGCAGAACCTTATATTTTACCGAAGGAGACTTAACAAATTCTAACATAGAAGACCCACAATATAAACTTCACAAGCATCTACTATAGTACCTAACTATGTGTGCTACTTACTATTTTGCTATTTGGCAGAACCTAGAGCAAATTCTAATTTATTTAATCAAAGAGCATAATCAATAGCATACTTGATCATGCACGCAGATAATTGGTAGACATTATGTATCGAGCCCAGAGCCTTCTGCCGAAGCTCGTCCTGCCCTCAAACGTTTGACGTCAGTGGAACTAAGAAGAGAGATGCAGCGTGATGCGCTGTTCATTAAGTGCGCCAGGCATGACATTTACGCGGGCACCATTTTGCCATAACGTTGCCGTGGACACGCAGTGCGCACCCGTTGCTCTCGGAACCTCGAAATCTCAAGAGGGCCGGGATGACATCATTCGTGAATTACACCGGCTCACACGGTTGACGCACACCGACTGCAAACGAGGCTGTAGGACTTCGATCCCCAGTGTACACGAGACTTCTCCAGACAACCTCCAGTGAGACAGCTAACCTCTACCTTCTCATTAATGACCTATACTTCTCCGTACGTCACATTGGATAAAAAGTCTCAAAAACACACCAGCTAATCCGAGCGGACATTCACCTTGAGGCGGACTTGCTCGTACATGGAGACGGGCCGGTTGGTGAAGGTGATGGCGTTGCAGAAGCTGGCCTGCCTCTTCACCATCCTCTGGCCGGGGTCCATGACGATCTGGGAGCCCTTGGCGCTGGGGTGGAAGAGAAGCGGGCTGGTAACCATGGGCCTGGCCAGACCCCCGCCACACTGGATGGGCAGGCAGTGCTTGGGCTTGTGGTGACAGCGGTGCGAGGTGGACGGGAAGGGCCCTCCGAGCGAGTCTGGAGAACAGGGGATCGAAAAGAGGAGGGGACGTTAGAATGGACCCCATGGACGTACGACATGCAATTCTAAAGTGCGTACATTAAGACAATAAAGGTCCCATGGCATGCCACCAGGTGTGGGCTGATTAGCCGTTACAAGCCGTTTTGGAAATCTGCCCCTTATGACGTCACAGGTGGGCGTGTCCACCTAGATGTGGGCTGGATAGATCAGTCTACCAGCCTACCCAGTGGACTGTAGCAAACGCTGCTCATCTATCTGTCGCACATCTAGGTGGACACGCCCACCTGTGATATAATAAGGGGCAGATTTCCAAAACGGCTTGTAGAGGCTAATCACACCACACCTGATGGCATGCCATGGGACCTTTAAGCTACATTAGGAGACGTACTGGGGAAAGGAATATGGGTGAATGAATGTTTTAGGCAAGTGTCGATTATTTCTTTAAATCCACCTTTACCGCCACATCATCTGTTAAAGATATATCCACTCTATTATAACTTTTTTTACACTTTTTTTATAACGTAGACTGTATTCTGCAGTCTCATGTTAAAGGGTTGTGCAAAACTGAAATGATGTGACGCAGACGGACTCAAGAGAGAGTAGAATGAGGGATTGCGTGAAGACTACAATGGATGCCTCCAAGAAAGAAAGTACGGCTTGAAATGTAGGCCTTGATATCGGGGACTCCTCCGTCATCGGAGACTCGTGTTTTGTTCATAATGTTGGATCCCAAGGGTCTGAGGGCCATTAATGATGCACTGTCACCACAGCACCGTCACATGCATTCAGCTAGCTGAGCTCTAACCTCATTCTGGAATAAACCCTCTTTCTCCTCTGCTGAGCATCTATGACAAAAGATTTAAATAACAAGCAGAAGCACTGTCCAGGCTAAATTGAGTGTTCGCCAAACAGCAAACTTTATGTTCACCACAAGCAAAACAATTGACTTTATTCAATTTATACTGTCGAGGAATCCAGGAACCATCAAGAAATAACCCAAACTTCTATTCAAATGTTCAGTATTTAAATCAATTAAATGGAGCTTTGATAGGCCCTTTCTCTTCCAAGAGAACTATTCAGTGACGGAATGACATTAAAACAACAAGCAGAGAGCCAACAATAGAAGTGAATGGTTGAAAATAATCAAAACTAAATTTGTCTGGAATACTTTTAAATATTTTTGCAACAGTCACGTCAATAAACACATAGCGTACACCCACTGTCATCGTGGCCCCTTAACCCGAACCAAATGCATTATCTCCCCTGTTGGATTTATTACAGCTGTCCTACCTCCACCACATTAAAAGCCCGGCCTCTTCCCATCGCCTCCCCCTTTCCAAATCACACAAAGCCGCAACTGCCGCCATTAATCTGATGAGTCAGGGGCACTTACAGGGGTACGCGGTGGCACGGTCCCGGGCATTGCCCCCATGGCTAGATAATTAGATGCAGGGAGAGACTGAATGTGCTATCTTGAAAGTGGGGAGCAGGTGGCTGAGGGAATCTGTCCCTCGGTACCCACACAACAGATCCGCTCCCAGCCTCCTCCCCATGCAGTCCGGCGCTGGCCTCCACAGCCCTTTAAGATGGTTTTATTTGTCCCCTTGCTTGATTAGTCCGCCGCCGTTAATGCACTTTGGTAGATTTGCATCGTTAAAACGTTGCTTGAATGTCAGCGAGTCAAATTCATAGTCTGGCCTTTGTTCTATTTTACATTTGTACCGTCTCTGGCATTACCCCGCGATTGACCCTAAAATGCATCAGGGCTTATTGAGAGCCCTCTCTCCCATCTTACATGATGTATTTTTATGTACGAAAGTTAGTTCTTCTCCCGGCACGACCTCCAGTCCCATTCATTGTTTTTTTTAATGGTAGCCTCATTGTGGACACAAAGAGCCACCGTCCATGAATGTGCTCGCATGCATATGGTCAAGAGCAGGTTTGGCTGAATGCATTTTACCAGGCACTGGAGAGAGAGAGAGAGAGAGAGAGAGAGAGAGAGAGAGAGAGAGAGAGAGAGAGAGAGAGAGAGAGAGATACATAAAGACAGAGAGAGGGGTACAGAGAGACAGGGAGAAAGAGAGAAAGAGAAAAGAGAAAGAGAGACGCAGCTGCCATCAAATGAAACGGAGGTTAAGTGTGAATTCATGTTTCTTAGCAACCGCCCCCCACCCCTCACATCAAAAGGTTCTGATCGGCACACTCACTCAGGCCTGAGCTCTACAACAGATGCTGTTTTGTGTGCGTGGGAACACAAAATGTTATTTATGATCTAGAATCTATCCTCGGGCAACTTGCCACTCGTGTCCGCTTATCTCGGGGTTATCTGAAAAAGGGAGAAATGATTTGTTTACTTAAGATAGATCTAGAAATAAAAATGGTGAATCAAGTGTTGTTGTTCACTGTCTGATTGTTGTTGAGTATTTGGAGGCAGAATCTTTCTCAAGTACACCTTTATTTTAGCCATGCCGTCCTTCTTGACAATTTGTTCTGTTACTCATGTCAGGAGCCGAGATGCAGAACCGGGGCGAGTCAGAATCATCACTCATCCACTAGAATCAAGGATTTCTGCCCAATGTATCGCCAATCCGTCGTCCTCTGGGCTCGTAAACAGAGCAGGGGGGGGGGGAGGAGGGGGCGGACATCTTACTGCCTGCATCAGTCAGCTGACTAATGCACTATTTTCAGCATCCGATCTGCTCGTTTCCTTGGAGGAATATATGACCTATATGGGAAATGTATTCACCTACAATACCATAGCAGCCCTCATATCTCACAGCAAGCGCAGACAACAACATTTATGGTGCAACAAAGAAAAGTCCCCAAAACGGAATATGTTCCTGTCTCTGATGTTTGGGAGTATATGAGCCCATCTGGAGGCAGGGCCGTAAACCCAGTCGCAAAGATGTCCCAGAATCCACTCTGGTTTCAGGGCTTGTTCATAAATCATCATAAATCCATTGCAGTAAATCTCTAATGAGCAACAGTTCGAAAAAGGGGACACGAGAACAAACCAGCCAAAAAATACAAACATTGTTTGTAACTTTGAAACGACACTTCAGGCTGTGTTCATGTGTTCACTCTGTTCATGATTATGAGTGGATTATGAATTTAGAGTCTTTTCTTTGCTACATGACGACAAAGACCTGCACATCAAGATGCTACCTACTGTCAGACGCTATTTGGCTTGAAGTCGCATAAGGCAGAAAGCAGATCCAAGATGGCATGAGTTTATCTGCGATCTGTATCTCCAGGTGAATGATCCAATCGTCGGTTCTCCACAGTTAAGTGTGATAAACCACTACAAGGACAACATTCGTTGTAATGTCATCCCAGCTATCGGGTGTGCTCTGTTGTAACCTTACAGTCACTCCTTCTAAACTCACTCAACTTCTTAATCCATGGCTCAGATAACATGGGAAACCATTTAATTAGCCTCAAAGCAGACCACTCTCATCGTTCTATCTCATTCCAGGTCTACACACACACACACATACACACACAAAAGCTCTGTCTCTCGGCTTATCAGAGATAGACAAATAGGGGATCCGAGTGCATTATTTCCTTTTCAAATGATCAAAGATGAGTCTTCTGACTCCGCCTAAGACTGCTTTATAAGAAAGAACCCTTGTATCACTTTGTCTAATCAGCCAGCGCAAAGTCTGTTCTCACTTTTATGCCCTATCAAGCCCAGAATGGTGACATGGTTACCCTGATTGGATTTTCCTCATTTGTTTAAATGCACATGTTTATAAACCTGCCCAAGTGATGTTCATTTCAGATGTTAAATTACATATGATCAATTTTGGCACAGCGTTAGAAGCAAATCAGCAGGAACCTATTCAGACTTGGTTATCAGTGGCCACAGAAGACAGAAAACATATCTAATATTTGAATAACCGGGCACGGTAAAGAGTGAACCGTCATAACTACTACATTTAAAAGGAAACAGTAATGATGGCAAAACTGTGCCCTAACAATAATACATCCGCCATTATATCACTTTGTCAGTACTGTGTCAAGTGAGGAGGTTTAGACTCCTTGGTATTATTCTTAAAATCTATTTCTTAAATGGTAGATTATTTGCAGTAGAGAAAAACCTAATTTGAACGCATAAAAATATTACCATTAACGTTGTTCTTAAACTAGGTAACACACACACAGACACAAACAGACACAGAAAAGTTTCTGTACCCATCGCAACATGGACATTGTACTTTGAAGAACAGCTTCCACAAAGACAAATTCCCTATAAATCTTTTCTGCTTTTTACTATTTCAAGAAACTTCTTTCCCATTTGCATTGTTTAGAAACATTTAAAAACAGAGCAGAGCGCTCCATGTTTGTTTCATATCTTAATACGTCATAATCTAATCCCCTTATTTACCGGCTGGAACAAAGAACAATGCGAGACAGAAACAGCCGAGGTCGAGAGATCCTCTCATGTCATCAATCAAGTCCTCACGTGCACGGTGGGAGCGCACGTTGGGAGCGCACGTTGGAGTGCACGGTGCCCCATACGTGAACCAAAGAGGAAGAGCCTTTAAAACGCCCCCACTTAACCAACCGGTCAGACAGCTGCCACCTGTAAACCCATTTTATGTGTGTATACATGGGTGTATAACTTTATGTGTGTGTGTGTGTGTGTGTGTGTTTGTCTGTGCGTGTGTGTGTGTGTTTGTGCATGTGTATGTGTATGTGTGTGTGTCTTTGATACGCACTGTTTAAACAACGACCTCATGTGTTTGTGCGGTCTCGGCGCACGCTGATGGTTTTAAAGGCCCCATGGGGTCGTTTTTGGCCCCTGGATGTGTGTTGTGACAAGGAACAATGTAAGTAGTCGGTCCAACTTTGTCTTTGTAATTCACTTACAAAGTCCCTGCCTTGGCAACACACACACACACACACACACACTCTAACACACACACACACACACTAACACACATAGACACCTGTAGTGCACGCTGCTCTTTTGAATGAGCAGCTTTCATACTCTGTTCCGAACGATTTCCCTAGCGTAACCTTATCAGCTCGGAGCTCATTTGGCTGCTGGGCCATCTGGGACAGATGGTACGTGTAGTTCCTCCCAGGTCGTGTCAGAAGCCGAACGTACGGACATGTCTGTTTGTTTTAGCCAACCGAGTTTCCTTGTATCTTTATTACCCGGCTATTATAAGGGCATGTTGAATTTACATTTAGGGCCTTGAGCAGATGGTTTTATCCAAAGCCACTTACAATCAGTAACTTGTTAGAAGAAAGAGAAAAAACTGTATGTGGCTGTCCGTACAGTAAGCCGAAACCGAAATAGCTAGGAAAAGATGCTACACGATGCTATGTACTATTTTTAAGTGCCATGACGTACAACATACAATGAGTGCGTACATTAAGTACCATAACCGGAAGGTTTATATTTGCGCAGGAAGTGAAATCACCAAGTTCCTGTTTGCTATGGAAAAAGCAGCTCACCTGAACGTCAGCCATCACATGCTACGGTTGTATTAACGAAGCTAGCTCTCCGGTCTCTAGCTCATGGTAGGCAATATACTGCCTACCCTGCCTGATGATTGACAACAGCACCATTGTCTAATATGGGTGTATCTATAATGTCATTTTGCGCAAAATAAGATGCCTGCAGAATAGAATGATTTGCGATCTGTGACTGCACTTGAGTAAGGGTCTAGAAGTATCTGCGCCGAAACAACACATTTGTCTTTTCCATGGTGTTTATCCTGATTTTATTTTTTTTTTGTCCTTCCCTGTAGCTAGTGAGATGGCTTGTGTCATTTACAATGCACCTAGACACAATCTCAACAGCCCTGACAAATAACACCCTAATGATGTTTACAGAGTGGGAGATGATTGATTCAGCCTGACTAACTCATGAGAAAATGTAGTTTCAGGCTGATGTAGGACCGACAATGTTGGGAAATATATCATCAGTGAAAGCCATGAATCTATCTCGGAAAACCTTTTTATTCGGGTTCGGCTTTTGAATGAAAATCAAAACAAACAATCCAGGGTGGGTTTTTTGATGGCCATCTTTCTAGATGTTCTTAGCCATAGCATGTGTGCTAGAGTTTATACTGTAGAGTGGGCAGGAGAGTCTAGCAGCTAGGGTGTTTGTCTTCCCCCCCGGAAGGCATTGGCTTAGATTCCAAACGTCTGCATCCTAGCCTGTGGCCAATATTGAGATGCCTTCCGGTTAGGTACTGTTTGAACAGGTATCTGAATTTGTTGCAGGCCAAAGTTGCTCTGGATAAAACTAAATAGGACTCAATAGGAAAAAACTCAAGAGTAAATGCGTATCATCTTCAAATATGCCTTAATGGCACGAAGCCAGTTAGTCTTTGTCTAACTCAAAGGTTCCCTATGTTTGATGTCCAACAGAGCGTGCTCCACAGATCCGGCCCAGGAGCCGATGAGACGCCTGAGTAATTCTCTGTGAGGTCAGAGAGAGCCGCCGTGCCTCCTGCTACCGTGGCGATGGGTACCGGAGGCCACCCTGGATGCTAGCTGAGCCGGCCTTTGCATCTTTACGGTTGCCATGGTACTGTTTGTGTGCGCTGCCGGGCAACGTCGTGACACATTCATTGATTTGATCTTGATTGATTGAGTGTTGCTGGCAGCCAATCATTGGGGGGTGGGGGTGGTGTTGTGTGTGTAGGGGGTGTTTCTATAGGATCACGTAATTAGAACGGGTTATCAGCTCGTTGTCCCCTCGTCTCTTAACTCGATTGAGTCTCGAGATGAGACTGAGGCCCTGGCATTGTTGGGGGATCTCAGATTACCTGCATATTCATCATCATTTAGCTCCTTGGAATTTCACTGGTCAACAAAGGCCTCCCCAGCATAGAAAGGTGTCAGGTTAAAAATAACAAGGAGCCAGATGATTGTGCACTTAAGAAATGTTTGTGTTTACAAAAAAAGAGGGTGGTTTAGCGAGGGGGGGGGGGGGGGGGGGCGTCTCTCTCTCCCTAATAGAGCTGTCTCTCGCTCTATTCTGGGCATCAATTATTCAGACCTTTCTGACAAGCAGCACTGATGCTGCATCGCAAACCGAGACGGCAGATCTGAAGAAAGGCTATGTTTGGCCGGCGTCTGAACACTGTGCGCTCTGCTAATCTCAGCCGCCGCTGCCTCTCGCTCGCTGACGAGCAGGATTACGCTAGCCGCGGTATAATCAATAAGTAATCCTAGCGTAAGGCCATGTTGCAGGTGGTGTACGGTGTAACCCGAAGCCTTTAGGTGCGGGCAGGTGAGGAGAATCCTGGGATGTCTGCGGCGTATTGATTCTAGAAGGAGATGGATGTACACCGCTCCAAGTCTTTGTTTGGACGCTGCCTCTAAAATGACTAGCCCTGCATGGGGAGGATATAAAGGTGCGTGTGTGTGTGTGTGTGTGTGTGTGTGTGTGTGTGTGTGTGTGTGTGTGTGTCATCTGAACCTTACACATATGTTTCAGTCACTCCATAGCAACCGGTCAAGTCTGATCAACACACACACACACACACACACACACACACACACACACACACACACACACACACACACACACACACACACACACACACACACACACACAACCTCTCTGTCTGTTCCATTATTTTCCCTTATTTATCTTCTCTCTCTGTCTCTCTCTGTCTCTCTCTCACTCATACTCGTCTTCCTCGCTCTATCCCTGTCTCCATGACCGATAGAAAGAGTGAAAGAGAAAAACAAAGACCCAATCCAAGTATTTAGGAAACAAACCAGGGGACCAACATGGAAACAAAAGAAAGATATGAGTGGGAAGAATGATCCGGGTGAACACAGCCACTTCTTGCCAACAGACGAAAATCATAAAACTAAAATAATAATAAAACAAAATATAAAAGTCAGCCACCCACAACAAGCAATCAGTGCCAATCGATGGCTTCAGATGCGTTAAGAACGTCCCCATGTTTGGCTCCACACAGCTTCCTTGTTGCCTTCCTTATCCAGAGACATGTGCATTGTGGATGAAGCCAGACATTCGGCCCAATCTAAACCCTCCAGCTGAAGCCACTGGCCCACTTTCTGTCAATGTGGAAAATATATAAAGCAAGCACTCCCACAGGTTCGGCAGAGGCCGCGTTACGCAATCAAGTTAGCCAACGCCGTTTAGATGTGCTCTGGTGGTCTGCAACACCTGAGAACAGCCCCCGCAGTAGTAAGCAATAGCGTTAGGAAGCGCTGTGTTAGTGTTAGCGGGATACCTCCCACCATGCTCATCTTCCACAGCCAGAGAGCCGTGCCTAATGTAAAGCATCATTCATGAAGCGAGTCACGTTTGGTTGCTGGGTAAAAGCTTTTCTTACGTGATTGTTGAGGATCGAGGATTGCAGTGAAAACTCCCTTGTTTGTATCTAGAAAGGCAAAGTAAGAACCAAGTGGTAAACAATAATATAGGCATCTAAAGTATTCCCTTTAATTAACCCTAGCAGTCGTTCCCATTGTTGTGGACATAAAGCAGATGAAATCGGCCAATGAGGCGGCCACATGCTGCAGTAAAGACCCTGCAGCGGGCTATTAAACCTGTTTGTTTGACATTTCAATTAAGTCCCACATCGGCGACTTATAAAGAAGATCAAAATTGTATAACATAGTTATGAGACAGCTCGAATCGCTCTGTTGTCGTGTATACCTCTCAAAACAGTTTAGCATGGACACTGACTCACTATTTAATCAAACAAAGCCATGCCAGTTTTGAGCGTTTGCATTGAATTGTAACAGAGTCCACGTCCCACTCTGTCCACGTTAAGTTAGTCCCGCCCCCACTGCTCCTAATTGGCTTAATCCATGGGCTTTCATTATTAGCCCAATCAGCAGGCCAGGAGAACTGGGGGAAGCTCCGGGACCTCAGCCATACCAGGGAGACCCCGAAGGACCTTCTGTGGCACTGTAGCAGGCCCACACCCTGTGAGGGGCCCATGTGGGTTTCATCCACCACTGGAGACTGGTTCCACTGGGGTGACTTTTAGATGGTACGAGCTGAACCTTTGTAATGTGTTAGTGGTCATTAAAAGTTTTATTGGGAGGTCAAATAGCCTGAACCAAGTAATTGCCCACATATTATGTATCAACCTCGTTGTCACTACCACCATGAGAACCTCACACATGTGCAAGGGTGGTCATTTTTTACTTGAATATTTGTACACACACGTGTGGTATTGTTTGTATGTGTGTGCGCTGTGCTTATGTGTGTGTGTGTGTGTGTGCGCTGTGCTTATCTATGTGTGTGTGTGTGTGTGTGTGTGTGTGTGTGTGTGTGTGTGTGTGTGTGTAATAGGATGATTATTTCATTGCGTATTGAGTTTAATTGACATACAATGGGAAACACACCAGGCCACATAACCACACACCACTGCTCTGAAACTGTGGTGTAAGAAAGAGGGAACACTTAAGGTCTATCCATGCATATCAGGGAAACCCCCAAAACTTTTTCTTTCTCAGTGCACTCCAACTGAAATTGAAACCATTGACGCCAACTACTTATACTGCACCGAAATGTGGATAGTGGAATGGAAATAATAATTATAGCAACGACATTTTCTCCTAATTGCCCTAGAACAAAAAAAAACACAGTTCTATCTACATCAGCCCGGGTAGCAGCGCTTTTAATGAAAACACAATCGCCTCCCGTCAATCAAACGAGAAAGATGTCTGCAAGCTCCAGGAGATTAGCTACCTGATCCCGGAGCCCGTGTTCCCATTACATGCACTATACTCGTCCCATTGGCTCATGCTGACCCTTTTACAATTACAAATACAACAAAAATACTATTGCAATACACACACGCATTTCCTTTCCTCACGATGCTTCGCCTGAAAAAAAAAAGGACAAAAACGCTCATAATAAACAATGCATTCTTACCGTACAGGGCATTTCGCGTTAACTGCCCACCCATGGCTGTATTCCTGCCTATCGCCGGTAGCCGATCGATAATTCAGAACATGTCGTTGTGCAGGCTTACGGCAGCGTCGGTGGCATGGTTGGACCTTCACATCCCAAAACGAGCCTCTTTTTTTTACTGGAATACATAAACAGCAGACAGAGAGAGCAGCCCGCACCTCCAGCAGCGCTGCAGAGCAATAGCCTATGTATAGGGACACTCCCCCCCTACCATTCACTGATCGCTCTCTGTACCACGAGTCACTCACACTTGCATTAACATAAAAGGTGGAGACTGTGGTGGTGAGCGACGTTAACGCTATGACTGCCATGGCTGGCGCGTCATTGGTAACGATCGCATCTTCAACCACGCGAAACGCACTGGACGTACAATTTATTAATTTATGCAAGGAGATGAGCATTGATCCTATTCTATTTTTTTTTTTTACGATTTATACTATTAACATCGTTTGAATCAACCTGCATAACTTATGTATAAATTGTGTATAAATGATCTTACATTAAGGGCCTTTCTTTGTCTGTCGCATATTCCTTGTTTTCGTTAACCCCTCTCTCCCTCTCTGTCTTTGTGTTACAGATATAAGGATTCGGGCTATGTTGGGAACCGGAGCGCCGGTGAGCTATGCGCACACATTCCTCACTCTCACCACTCAGTCGTTCACCTTAAAGTCCACGCTCCGTTCCCCCATGCGCCCCGGGGTGCCTATGGAGGCAGGCGGGAGACCAGCCTTTGACTTAACGCTGTCAGCACCCTATCCCCGGTGACCTCGAGGTGCTGCGTTTCACACCCTGTCGTGGTGATTCACCAGCCAGCATTAATCACTGATCACCGAATTGTGAATGAGCATTGTTGATATGTGTATTTATTTTATTTATTATTGTTTGGTTCAGACGACACATACAGAGCCGTTAGGGCTCGCTGCCTAGTTTCTGCATGATCTCAACCCGGCTCAGGATACCTAGGTTTCAAGGCTCAAAGGCTCTGTCAAACTAAGCATTGTACACGAGGTTCGTGGTACATTTCGGTGATATGAAATCATTTTCTCATTCTTCAGACTTTTTATAACTATAGGCCTACTCTTTGGATTCGAAGTAACGTGAAATATGCGCTGATGTTTGCTCAAGCAAACAATCGTTTTTTGACATATGTTTATATTTACATATAATGTAAAAATATATAATATAGATACATAATATAAAATATATATATAATTATTATTTAAAATTTGTATGTATTTATAAAAAAAAACATCCTCATTCATCTACCTTCCGGGAATTCCTAAACCACACCGAGGTGATTAGTTTGTGTCACACAAGGCACAAAATCCCCAGAGCTGTATTCGTGTATAGATCTAACAGGAACTGTATAATAGATCTAACAGGAGGCGCGCTGTAACCTCGACGACACACCGGAGGAAGATGTATTAAAAACACAAACACTTCCTCGCCTCTCTCGTGCTGTAAGTGATTGCATGATTTCAAACATCCTTCCTTTTTGAGGTTCTTCTGTTCTTCCTGTTTTGGTCCATTCCACTGCATTTCCCCTAGCATTTGGCCCTCTAACTAAGCTGCATCTCTGGACATCTAAAACCAAAGATCATTGAGAAGTCTTGGCAACAGATAGGCAACAGTATTCTGATCACAGAGTGGTGAGCTTTTTCGAAGATGCACTAAAATGCTTTTCCTAAGCATTAATTATTCTATTGTATATTATATTATTTGTATATTATATATAGCCTATATATATATATATATATATATATATATATATATATATATATATATATATATATATATATAGTATTCGTCTTAAAGTGATTTGCAGTGACGAGTTTTCACACACACCACAATTTGTTGGGTGGAAAAATGTTGAGCATAGTGGTTTAAATGATAAATATTGGATTGTATTGAGCTACTACAAAGAGTCGATAATGTTATAAAGTCCTTTATTCCTCAGTTGAGCTGAAATGCTTGTAGATATAGGCATTACATTTTGCTACAGTCTATTTTAGATTGAGCCATTTTCTAGGGGGCAACCTTTCGCAGACGGTATTAAGCTGACATTTTTAAGATGTGCAGGTTTGAAACAAATTAAAGGAAAATAGTGCTAGTGGCTAGTGTGTTGAACTTTATCAGAAAGGTTCTGTGTTCGATTCCCGATGTCCACAGCCAACACGCAGAAATTCTCTAGAGCAAGATGAGTAACCCCTACCTGTATACTGGATGGGACATATTCATATTAACTGTAGGACACATTGAAAGTATATGAGATTTATTCAATTTGTAGCGATAACCAATGAAAGGGATTCATTTGAAGAGGTTTTTGCAAGGTTAACACACTGTTCCATGTTATTTATTATCTGTGGTTTCATTAGAAGCAAGAATACACTGTAAAATGTATGCCATTCTGCAATTCTCAGATCTGACATCCTAATGCTTGCTGTATTTTTATTGCGAAAATTAAATCATCACAGTGGTGACGACATTGGGATCGGAAGGTGGATGAAGCAGAACAAACAGCCATTAGCATTGTACACGGTGGTCATGAATGCAAATGGCAAAATGTTACAGCTGTGCCCTCAATTCCTTTATGCTAATGAATCTTTTCAACATGAATCCATACCCGTTTGAATAATGAAATGATAGCACAGTGGGAATCCTTTTTCTCTATATACAGCCCTGAGAGAGAACTGAACGCAAAGCAACGCCGTTAAGTCTTAATTTCTATTAAAACATCCATGTTCAATTTAACGCTGCCTTGTCACCAATCCCTTTCCCTTAACGTGCTTCCCAATCCGTGTGAGGTCTTAAAACCGCTAGAAGGAATGCTTCCCGCAGTAGGAGCGAGGCCTTTAGCACGGCTAGTCGGTAAGGCCTGTCTCCCGCTGGTACCCAGGTGGGGGCGGCTGTGGATTAGCTTAGCTTCACGTGTCCTCTCTTGACGCTCGGGGCTCGCAGCGGTGCGGACAAAGGAAACAGGTCGCTGTCTTGCTTCTCGCCGTGGCCGAAAATAACCATCTCCCCACGTCCCAGCATGCCTCGCTCCTTTGGCGGCAGCTGGGGCCCAGATCGGACCAGGGTTTCCATGGTAACGTTTCGTTGAAGGATGACATCACGCATGGATGGATATGTACCACACCACTGCCCAAACCACAATTGCACACATCTGTGGAGACACACACGCGCGCGCGCAAACACACAGACACGCACACACGCACACGCACACACACACACAAACACACACACACACTGATATAACCCACGATCATCACACATAGTCCAGGATGTCAATATATCCAAGTCATAAACAAGCTGAGGTCAATGCAAACAAAAACACAAATACAGAACATAAACAGTTCAGTGGAACACAGCAAGCTAAAACTCACACACACACACAAAAACACACTGATGTAACCCTCCATGTGTGCATAACCAGTTCAGCCCTGAATACGATGCCTGCCACCTTCCTGTAAGTGATTCGGGCTCTACAAAGAGAGAGAGGTAGAGAGGGGGGGAGAGAGAGGTAGACAGAGAGAGTGGGAGAGAGAGGTGAGAAGAGGGGGAGAGAGAGATGGAGAGAGGTGGAAAGATACAGAGGGAGAGAGTGGACGAGAGAGGGGCAGAAGAGAGAGGTAGAGACAGATCAAGAGATAGGTATACAGAGACAGAGGGAGAAGAGAGAGAGAGAGTGGGAGAGAGAGGAGAGAAGAGGGGGTAGAGAGAGGTAGAGAGAGGTGAAGAGGTAGACAGAGACAAAGGGAGGGAGAAAAAAGAAGGAAAAGAGAGGTAGAGAGAGGGCAAGAGAGAGGTAGACAGAGACAAAGGGAGAGAGTGGGAGAAGAGAGAAAGGAAGAGAAGGGGGAGGGAGAGGGGGAAGGAGAAGAGAGAGGAGGAGAAGAGTGAGAGGGGGAGAGAGAGAGGGGAGAGAGAGAGGGGGAGAGAGATAGAGAGGGGGAGAGAGAGGGGGTGAGATAGAGAGGGGGAGAGATAGAGAGGGAGAGAGAGAGATAGAGAGGAGGAGAAGAGAGAGAGGGGGAGAGAGAGAGATAGAGAGGGGGAGAGAGAGAGGGGGAGAGATAGAGAGGGGGAGATAGATAGGGGGAGAGAGAGAGAGAGGGAGAGATAGATAGGGGGAGAGAGAGGGGGAGAGATAGAGAGGGAGAGAGAGAGAGGGGGAGAGAGAGAGAGGGGGAGAGATAGAGAGGGGGAGAGAGAGAGGGGGAGAGATAGAGAGGGGGAGAGAGAGAGAGAGGGAGAGATAGAGAGGGGGAGAGAGAGAGGGGGAGAGATAGAGAGGGGGAGAGAGAGAGAGAGGGAGAGATAGAGAGGGGGAAAGAGAGAGGGGTAGCAGATGCTGAGCGAGTCCGGGGGGGAGCTCACTCCGGGTGGGGTGGGGCTCTCGTAGCAGAAAAGGCTCTCCTGCATTTGGCATTGTCTGAGGAGGCTGCCGGGCCGCGTGTGTGCAAACAAAACCTCCCATTCAGCGGCGGTCTCTGGAGCACCCCCCCAGGGCCATGTGCAGCATGAGTAACGCTGGGACGCCGCAAACATGCTGAATGACCAGGAGAATAGGGAAGATAGGGAGGAAGAGAGAGGGATAGCTAGGAAGGAAGAGAGAGAGCTATGGGAAGAGATAAAGAAACCAAGGAAGACAAAGGAAGTATCAGGAAAAAAAAGGCAAAGAGAGAGACATAAGGAATAAAAGAAAGATAGGAAGAAAAAAGGGGGAGAATTAATTATTCATCATCATGATAACAGGGATTGTATTAATGAGTTATATTCCGTCCAGACTGTTGCCATAAAATCTGGATGCTGCTGCTGCTGCTTTATCTGAAGCGAGTTACCCCCAGCTATTAAAACTGTTCTTATTAAAACTGTATTTCTAATTCTTATAATCCTTTCATAACGGCTGCCTTGATATGTCCCTTATCCCTTTCCCAGTCCAGCTCTACGACAGAAGGTATGCTGGACACAGATATCAGGTTGACAAAACAAGGACGGTGTGCATTGACTGGGCTTTTGAAACTCATACCTGAAAGGTTATGGGTTTGATCCCCAACGTCCGCAACTACCGGTAAGCATCCTACCTCTAGCAAGATGATTAATCCCAATCTCAACGACCTCAATCCATGTTTTATACATACTTTTTAAAATTATTTTATGAATAATGGAAGTAGAAGTCAACGTTGGTGACTTACCAGATTCTCTTCAACAGAGCAGAACTCAAACAATGCCAGGGCCTAATACCAAATACATTAACCTGTTTTGATGAGAGAATAATGCAGGGAGGATGGGAATATCCTTCCTTCAGGGGATATGCAACAGATAACAGGTAGCATGCTGGGTAATTTTGAAGGTGGAGGTGAAGGTGAACGCTGGTACGAGCGTAGCATTCCTTGTACAACGAGATTTTCATTAGGGCCGGAGTAGAGCACAAGAGAGATGTGATGAAAGGATCCATCACCTCCTTTTAATATTTTACGTTAGCATCTGACAGCCCGGGCCAGGATTAACGAGGAGAAACGCCTCATTGTCTTTGGTCCCAGGAAGTGGAAGAAAAGGAATAACCATCATATCCATGTCCAGGAGCACTAAAATGCACTCGTGCAGAGTGATAGATCTATCAAAATGGACGCATCAGTATCACAAGAAAGAGCTTGGAATAGGACCGTAATCATGGAAAGTAATCCTCTGATATAGCAACGGATTTATTGTATTACTGTATGTCCAAGGTCAGATGTATGGTAACCTAAGGAAGGTTGATCGAATGAGACAGATCTCGGTCTGCCTGTAGGCCTTCCCCCTCTTATCCAAGATTCACATTTTATCGTCATCATGCCTTGCAACACTGGAAATAATACAAACCAAAGGGCAATGCAACCCTGGGATTCCTATGGCTTTCCCGTCTCGTAGTGCTCCGATGTCCATGTGGTTGTAATCCCCCCCAGAACATATGATGGATATTGTAGATTTCAGTCCCAATTATGACGCATAGTTTATTGTTCATTATATTGAGCTAATAGAGGACAGCTGCTGCTTGCAGGGGGAACGCAATTTTATAAATGTTCATAGCTTCTTAATCAGCGACCCGGCTAGCATGACCGCTTTCACTTGATGATGCTAGTCAAACCTCTTCTCACCTGCAGACTTCAGTGAAAATTGGCACAAGAGAGAGGGATAGAGAGAGGGAGATTCATCCTGGCATGGAGAAAAGGGTTTTATTATTTCTTTCAGTCCTCTTCCTGGCCCATCGCCTCATCCCTCCCATCTGGTTTCTATAGATCTCTGCCTGTGTGCTTTCTAAATGGTGTGGCTTTCGTGGCACAGTGTGTGCGGCTGTGGTTTACAGTGTTGATGATGTTTGCCTCAAAGTCGTGTCTGACTTCTCTTCCTGGAAGGCAATAAAATAAAATGAAATGGTTTCTTAACAACGTACCACAGAGGCCACCAAAGGTGTCACCCTGGCCCTGTCTGACCCCGGCTCTCTAGAACCGCACTGCAGGCTCTAAACCGCAGGCAGTACCCGGGAATTGGACCCAGTGGGACGACCCACTACTCGTCCCCCAAGTGGGACGAGTAGTGGAAAATCAGGCAACAAACAGAGAGAGATACTGAACTAGAATGAAAAGAGAGAGGCAGAGAGAGAGAGAGAGAAAGAGAGAGAGAGAGAGAGAGAGACAGAGAATAGATATAGGTTGATACAGATATAGATTTATATAGGCAGATGCATCGCTTGGGATGTTCTGTATTCTCTGGCAAAGCAACCAGAGACACTGAACCAGAATGAACAAAGAGAGGTTAAGAGAGAGAGAGGGAGAGAGAGAGGGGGAGAAACGAGAACAAGAGCGGCAGAGAGAGAGAGAGAGAGGGAGAGGGAGGAACAAGAACGAGAGAGGAAGGGACAGAACTAGATAGACGATTAGAGGAATGAGAGATGCATACAGAAGGGAAAGTCACCGCCTGCAGGAGCACAATTACAGTTTCCCCCCCGGCAGTCACCCCGTGCCCGTGCTCCCTGACAGGGCCCGACGCATGCGTGCCCCGTGAACGGCACCCATGTGGCACCGTCCTCTAACGCAGCCACACTCTGGGGGTGGGGCCGGGGGGAGGGGATTCGCAGGGGGGGAGGGCGGCCTCGTTAATCAGCCTGGGACGAGTCAGCACTCGGAGAGAGAGAGAGAGATCACGAGAGGGACGTTCAAGGGAGAAGACTCCTTCTGTTCGGACCAAGGGGCCTGGGAGCTCACCCAAGGGTGGTGGGAGGGGCTGGAGGAGAGCTGGGGGTGTTGGTGTGTGTTTGTATGTGTGTGTGTGGGGGGGGGGGGGTGGTATAACATATAACAATGCATGGCAGAGGTCCCAAAACCTTTCACTGGTTTGCTGTACGCCGTTCCCCATACTACAGCCCCCCTGGATGGAAAATCATGAAGTCAGCCCAGTGTTGGAGGAACCCCCAACAAAGACAAAAGCACAGATGAAACTTTGCTCTCCCCAGGAATCCATTACAGCAACATTTTTCAATCACACAAATAATGTGCGCCTGTGTATTCCCTCCGCACCAAATGTTTTGCGTTACCACATGGAGCGAACTACTGGGCGTCTCTGGGATCCACGGCCATTTGCAACATCCTCAAAGGCAGATCTCCACCGGACTGTTTGTGTGTGTGTGTGTGTGTGTGTGTGTGTGTGTGTGTGTGGGGGGGGGGGGGGGGGGGGGGAAGTGGACCGCTCAGATTTAAAGTTGAGACTCCCGGAATCCCCCCGTTGGTAGGTGCCACGGATAGCAACATTTCCTTCTTTACACACTCTTTTAGACCCTCCTTTGGCCCTCTCTAGGGCAATCACTTCACCTATTTTTTTGATGTTGCTCTCAGCCCCCACACACACACACACGCACACACACTTCCACCGTAAATCTTCCCTTCTCACTATCTGTCCCTGTCTCTCGCTACATACCTCTTGTGAATGTCCCTCGGCAATACCAGATGGTAAAGGCCGACACTCCCAAAATAAAAAATGTAATCCCCTCCTCACATGGGCCTAGAGGCTGCGGAGGCAAGATTATCCCGTCGCAAAATGCTCCAGCCATGGCGAGCCGAGTGCGGGGAGATCCCTGTTGGTCGGAATGAAGCAACATGAAATCAGTGGCTTAGTGGACGCGTGGTGAGTGTGTGCTCATGACTGTACTAAGACCAAACATGACAAATGTCAACTGTACTTTGTTACTGTGATCGAGCTTCTTCCTGATCGAATAGCCTTCCACTACCATAGGTGGGGTCTTTGCAAAAATAAGGAAAAGTCTGCTGAAATGGGCATTGCATTTACAGTGATTACTTACGTTTTAGAGGGTCCTACACCCCTAGGCCGTGCAGTACACGTCTCGTGGATACCATGTTGTATAATGAAATCACACAGGGAGGTTGCGAGGGAGCGGTTGACCGTGTGGTCTCCATATCAGCGTCTTGATTGGTTATTGCGCGTGTTAAACTGTTGGAAAACAACAGCACATACTTCTTAGTGCAGGAGCAGAAAGTGCTTTATCCCTGAAGCTCGTTACAGCGTCTAATTAAAAGCCTTTTTTCTCATTACTGTGGCAGTCATGTTAATTACACTACAGCATAAAAAATGGAAAGTACAGATATTTATTTCTTGATAATAATTTCGTGAGCTCCAAACCTTTCCAGTACCCCTTGACATTCATTTTCAGGGCTTGAAGTATTGCAAAGTATCCTCTAATGATGTAGTAAATTGAACGTTGTTTGAAGAGCAATTCTAAAAATATGATCTATTTTGAAACATGTGTGTGTGTGTGTGTGTGCACGCCTGGATTTGCATGCACACACATCTTGTCTCCATTTGAAAGGCAAATGTACTTGCCTTTAACAACAGAGGTAATAGCCTTGTAGCAGAACAGGCCAGTCCATTATTCCTAACTGAGGTTGGACTCCGTAAAATAATTTGGGAGTCAACAATCAAAGGGTGATTATACACACATCGTGAAGCCCAGATCACCACGGCTCAATTAAATACACGAGTGAACGAAAGCATGATGTATCAAGAGCCCGGCGCAGTGATCATGGTGCAGATCCGTCTTTCGTTTCTTGATTTTGTTGTACTTAAAAGAAAAGCATCACACTAATAGCATTGAGGCCGTACCCTTCAGCCAAACAACTCTCCAACCTCTTGTGAACCCTGAACTGAACTCATAACCACATCTCCCCTGGGGCTCTGCAAGTTGTGATTACAGACATTAGCTTCAGAGTGTTTTCCTTCTCTGCGTGAGAGCGGTGGCTTCCAGACGCCGCTGCGCTCTAAGATGGAGATTGGACCACAACCTTTTTCATGTTCAATTTTCCACTACAACACCAGCATAGTGTTATGACATGCAGTTGGGGGAGGATGTCACCAATGTATTGGAATTCTTTGCACTGGTACATTTGGGGGAGGGTTCCGGGAATAGGATCTACAAGCTGGAATGAAATGTGGATGGGTGTGTTCTCTATGTTCTCTAACCTTTTTAGCTCACAACCCAGTGAGTTTCAAAAAGGAGAGAGGAATGGACCTGTGAGTGGGTATGCTATATCGATCCCACATACAGGCACAAAGGTGTGTTTGTGTTCATGCCTATGTTAGAAGGGGTGGGTGTGGGCAGGAGTGTGTATGCACATACGTATGTGTAGTGTGTGTGCGTTTCTCTACATGTCTGGCTATGTTCAGACACGTTGCCATAGGGCCAAGCATCGATGTGCAGTGTTAAAATCAATCTCTTCACCACACGGCTCCAACCGTGGCCCCAATGAGCGACGCAGAGCAGAGACCAACGGAGAGCAATCCTTTGACTGGGTGACGTCTGCAGCTCTTCTGCATGGATCCACCATCAGCACCACCAACATCACCACCGCCACCACCACCACCGTCACCGTCACCACCACCACCACCACCAGCACTGCCACCAGCGCTGCCACCACCAGCAACGACATCATCATCTCCCACTTATCATGCCCTCCTCTGAAGAAAAAAAAAATTGAAACCCATTGCCATGGCAACTGTTGCGCATGTTGTCATGTGGTGGTTGCCAGGGAAACGAGGCTGTACAAGTGGTCCTCTTTTCGCCCGCGTGCTCTCTGATTTTTACCACTTCGTCTGAGTAACTTGTTCCACGCAGCACTCCAGCTATATGCAGACCTGGGAGAGTGACAGAGAGAAACACTCTTACGGGTCTTTGAGGAATGATCAATTGTGTTCTGACTAAACTGCCCCGGTCATAACCCCACTTCTTGCATTGTTCCTTCCCAGGATAATTAAGCTTATTCTTGTCCAAAAGCTCCAGCTGTATCAGAGGCTGGAGAGATTTTTTCAAGGGATAATTACTGCTGAACGTATTAATGGGACAAAAGCCCAAAGGGTATTAGTGAAAATTCTTTAGAGTGAATAGGGCTTCTAAGGATACAAGGGTGTATTTTGGCTATCCCAAACTTGCACAACCTTGGAATGAAAACTGAGATGGATTAATGCTGCTTTGCTCTGCTTTACTTGGCACCCCTCATGAGCATCCACTCGAACACGGCTGCCAAGAATGAGCTCAAGTGCATACACAGGGTAGGCCTCACCCTTTTTATCAATATACATTTGAACATGCTAAAAGATCATTAGATCAATCTAAACGTATCGTTTTCCAATAACAGAGCATGGCGCTGATGGGCGATGATCATCATTTTCACAATGCCAATTAGCTATCTGCTTGGCACAATGACGAAAGTCTGGATTTTGAGGCTTCCCGTCAAACTTGATTTCAGACCTCGTAATCGTATTCCTTCTGGAGTAAATAAACAAACACAATGTCAAATGCTCCTGCAGTTCAGAGGAAGAAAATGGCACACTTTGACCTGTAGGGACATGCGCTGTTCTTCAGCACCGCCTGAGAGGGAGAGAGAAAGAATAAAAGGGGCATTAAGTAATAATCAAGCACATTTTGGACCATATAAAGTCGAATTGCATTGATTTCTATTTCTACTTTTCAAAAAACTGATTAACTAGTTTTGCGATTTTTCACAATGACCGTCGGGCCTAATTATCGTGAACACCTCTCCATGATTCAAATGCGCATTTCGTGGAATTACATCCGGATCAGATCTAAAACGTGAAGACATGTCGGAGGATACAGACCTTTTAGGCAGTGTTATCCATGTGGGTGCCTGTGCGGTATGTTTACAGGTGAGCGCACCTAGCAGTGAAATCACTTTGTGCACACATGCCAGATGGCCTGCATCAGATATCAGATTTCAGGTTAAATTTCCCTACAAAGTATGAGGCCATCAATAACTCGACATCCGATGGAAAATAACAGGAAAACAATCATGACAATGACTTCAAGGGGATACCGAGGTAGGCCTGTTGCTCACAACTGCCATCTAGTGTCAAACAATAACAACAACAGCAGCTTGTTTGCGAAACAAGGCTGACGAGGGGATTCAGTGTCACTTTACACGTTACTAAAAAAATGGTGCAGTTCTTGTTCATTCCCTGCTGTTAAAGTTAAAACAGTTTATTTTTTTACCTGGACGACGAAAAAATAAATAAAAGCACGCAACGTCTCATAAAAAACACCCCGCGAGCACACGCTGCTTCCGGTGCCCCCCCTTAGTTACCGTTGCTACGTTACGCGTGACAACAATTGTACCAGTTCCTGAGCTGTTTGCTACTCATGAGATGCAGATGAAAGCTACAGTGACCTCGATGAAATAACATCATGGAGGTAAGATACATGACGTGCGTTATAATTGGGAGAAAACCAAGGCTTATGACTCAACCGAAGAGCACTGGGTGATTGATTACTTTACTGACTTTCAAACGAGTCAAATGGTGGTGGTCAGTTAAAGCGATTTTAAAGTTTGTTTGATATATAATCCTGGGGTTTCATACACGGCTATCGTTAATTGGCCATGATTATCCATGCTAGACATGAATCAAAATAGCATGAATCATCTTGGACAGTTGCCTCAGGGCACCAATGCCATGGAGCCTTCCCATTGTGGTCTTCTGACTAACCGGAGCAAATGGTGCAACCGAATCTGATACTGCCGCATTAAAAATGACTCGTAAAATCAGTGATGATAGCAAAGCCATTTGCCACATTCAACACAGCCAAAGTATGCTACCGCTTTTATTATTGCACTATATGCCATCCACTGTTTAGGGTAGCTTAAACGATATATGTGTTTAGTTTTTGTTGAATATTTCTCTCAGCTAGGTCCTAACTGTTTAGAGAATACATGTTGATGCCTGGTGTTGCAAATGGATATTAAGTTATTTGAGTTAGTCAAAAAGCAAACATATATAGGCCACAGTAGCCTATAAGCCGAAAAGCCGAAGTCAAATGATCAAACTAGTTGCCAGTAAGGCAACGAGAAGTAAACTTGACAACTCGACCCGACATAATAGAATAACAACTTAATCCTATTTCTCCTAGTTACAATTGACCTTTCTCCACAATTCTGTGTTGAAACACGTTGATTTCAAAGTGTATTAATCGTAATTCACAGCAAAAGGGTAGCAAGGATGGAGAGGAGTCCTTCGAGGCGCTGGAGAAGCAGTTCCAGGTGGTCCTCAATGAGTTGCTGGGGGATAAGAGCATGGACAAGTTCCGCACGGAGTATGAGAAGATCACCAGCGCCCTTAAGGCGGCCCACGAGAGCGAGAAGAGGCTCATGTCCAAATGCAGAGAGCTCAACGCAGAGATCGTGTCCAACTCCACCAAAGTGGAGACGGCACTGAAGCTCTCGCAGGAAGATGAGGCCACCATCAAATCTCTGAAGAAGGTACGTTGTCCCGAAAACTATAACACGCTTTTTTCGGTTTGATCACTAATTAATTTGTTTTTAATAAGGTATGTCTTGTCTTTTATGTGTGTGAAAACAATGCAGTTGCAACACCTTGGTTCGCCTCTGACCTTGTAGTCATAAAATATCACTTTAATTGATGTCTTTGTATTTTGGTTTTCATCTTAGGAATTAGAGAACGCTTGGAAAACAGTGGATGCAGCTCACGATAAAGAGATCAAAGCCAAGGAAAACATTATCACGCTCAAACAAGAGATCTCAAGGTTGACCCAGCTGGCTGAGCAGGGAGCCGGCTTGTCCGAGGGTCAAGAGCACAGGTATGTGGTCTGGTTCATGATTCAATGTTGTTATTGAGATTAAGACTACAGTTCAGGGTGTTGTGAATCCCAGCCAAAATATACAGGGTTTGATCCCCTGTGTTGGCTGCTTACCTGGAGGCATCCTGGAGCAAGATTCAGAACCCCTACCTGCTCCTTGACGACATGCATCTGTACTTTCTAACCCTTACTTTTTATTTTATAACCTGTATCTGTAATGTCTAACCCATAGTGGCTCTTTAATGACCTGTATCTGTACTGTCTTACCCCTACTTACTCGTTAATGACCTGTATCTGTACTCTCTGACACCTAGCTGCTCCTTAATGTCCTGTATCTGTATCGTCTAACCCCTACCCGCTCTTTAATGACCTGTATCTGTACTCTCTATCCCCTACCTGCTCCTTATTGACCTGTATCTGAATCAACTTTAAGAATGGATGAAAGTATCTGCTGTGATGACAAAAATAGTAAATATGTAAAGTTATGGTAATGAAAGGCCTTCGACTATCTAAACCCATGAGGAAACATGCTGGAGAGGTATGCGGCCGTGTGTTTGATGCGTATATTTTTCTGCATTCTCTGTAGTGTAAATAACCTAAAGCAGACCGTGGATGAGTTGACCAGGGAGCGGGATGAGCTTGTCTCCAGTGTGGAGCGTCTGAGAGACGGCCTCGCCCAGGCCTCTGCCACCCAACAGCAGATGGAGGCCCAGATAGAGAGCTCCAGCCAGACTGTCTCCCAGGTGAACACTCATTACGTTACCCCCAGTCTCCCTCCCTCGTGGTCCGCCACGGCAGACGGCAGACGGCTCGATGTTAGCACGCGGCTCCCTGAACATATATTCACAACAGGTGTGAGATATGGTATACGGTACGACCGTCTATGGAATTCGTTTGAGGGGTGCGTTATTCGGTGCTTAGGGTTGTGTTTGATCTCTTCTTGGTTGTGTTTCTTGTAAGCGTAGTTGAGATTTTTGCAGATTAACAGCTCCTCTTATTTTATACATCAAACTCAATTACTGACAATGTGGACACATGCTAATTCAAATCCCACAAAATGTTTAATCAACACTAAACTTAATGCAATGGATTATCATATGGATTTATTGGATCTTAATGTGTCTGAATAAAAATAGGAACTTTGATTAATACTTAAAATGTCCCGTTATTATATCCCCTGTTACGATAGAAAACCCCTTTACCCGGGTGCAATAAACCACCATCCCCCTCAGCTCCCAAGTACTTAATCCACACGTCAACTGAAAGGCTAATACACTTGCTCGACCTTCAACATAACACCACCCTAATCTGAGCCAAACCCTTTCTCGAGGTGGGGACTGGTCTTTCCCCACTGGTGTTGATATACCAGCTGTCACCGGACCAAGCAATCAACATTCCGACCAATCAGCCAACAACTAATCAACTAATTAACTCTCACAGAAATAAACGACAGGGAAGCCAAAAGAAAACAGGGCAGAGCGGTACAAGCAGAGACAACAAAACACCAACACACAAACGGTACACCGTAGGTCACAAACCCCCCTTTAGCCCTATGAGCAGGAAGCATTAATCACTCAGCTGACTGTACAGCGTTGACAGATTCTCCCAAAAAGCCCTCACCTCACCTCACCCCCCTTGTACGCGCTCCCCTCTCCTCCTCCTCCTCCTCCGCCTCCACAGCTGCAGCAGGAGCTGCAGGTCCGCCAGAACGAGCTCTCCCGGGAGACGCGGCAGAAGGAGAAGCTGGAGAAGGAGGTGAAGCAGTTGCACGCCGACGCAGAGTCCAAGACGTCTGAGCTCAAAGCCCTGAGCCAGCAGGGCCAGCGAGCCAAGGACGAGCAGCAGAGGCTGGAGCAGCAGCTGAAGGAGCTAAAGGTCCAGCAAATACCGCCACACACACGCAGACACACGCACGCACGCACGCACGCAGGCGCACACACACGCACGCACACACACACACAAACACCAGTCGCACGGACACATGAGATGCAGGTGCGTGACGCAGGCGATGACGTATTGAGCAGTGCTTTGACCGTTTGGTCTCTCTTGTACAACCACAAATACACGTAAATCCAAAATTCGGGGACGTCAGGCACTGCACTACCGTACGGCCATGATAGTAGCAATGCATTTTATCTTTTTTGTTTTATAGCTTTCAACAAGTTATAAGTGTCATGTTTAAAGTGATGGACATCCGTTTCAGGGCCCAATGAAACATCTGATTCGATGACACTGAACACACGAAGCGATGAAATGGGCCCAAACTAATCTGAAGGTGAAAGCTTGGAACTCGAGAAGATGTTCCACAGATGCAGCCTGACCGCTATACTCACCGCTACGGGAGGTCGTTTGTCAGTAATACTCTCCCATGGATACCCCTTTGTCGGGCAGAGACCCAGGTTCACTCCACCCCATCGCCAACTCACCTCTTTGTCTTGTCCTCAGTACCTCCTTCCCTTAACGTCTCTCCTCCCTTCTTTTCTCTCCTTCCCCCGGTTCTCCCTGACCTCCTGTTTATCCCGGGAACTGTCGCCGGCAACATGGTCCCGTCATTACATCCCCCCCCCCCCCCCCCCCCCCCTTTCGCCCGCACCACCCACCCATCCGACCACAACACACACACCGCTTCCTGCCGTCTGTGCAGATGGTCGGTAGTGGTGGCGCCTCGCTGCCAAGATTAGCCAGCATGCCAGCGGTCTTGGACGGCGATGGCGATAAATGATCATCTGCTTGCCTCAACACTTTTTTGGTTTGGATGCGAAATATCAATCAGGCCCCAAACGTGTCCCCCGTGTTTGCGGCTGATTCTTTTCATTCCTCTTTTTCTTCGGCGACGTCTCCGTGTAATTTGCAGCGACCTGGCGAGTTGACTGACATTTATTGTGATATTTCTTTTTACAACCCAGAGAAGGACAAAGAAAATACAAACAATGTTAGTAGGGAATTTCAACTGTTTCATTTCTTTTTCATCTCATTCTCTGTCTCTCTGTCTCTCTCTGTCTCTCTCTGTCTCTCTCTGTCTCTCTCTCTCTCTCTCTCTCTCTCAGTCCCTCCACTGACGCCTGTCTGAACCCACCACCACCACCTCTCTCCCCCATCACCACCCCCTCTCCCACCTCCTCCCAGGTAACGAACGAGCGCAGTGCCAGGGAGCTGGAGCAGATGCAGGCGAAGATCAGCAAGCTGCAGCAGGACAACGAGCAGCAGTCGGTGGCCTTGGAGCAGCACACCCTGGAGAACCAGCAGAAGGCTAACGAGCTGAGGGTAACGCGTCACACACAC
This sequence comes from Pollachius pollachius, assembly GCF_949987615.1. Classification (NCBI taxonomy): domain Eukaryota; kingdom Metazoa; phylum Chordata; class Actinopteri; order Gadiformes; family Gadidae; genus Pollachius; species Pollachius pollachius. Next base: position 47,836,292 of record NC_136935.1, on the reverse strand, counting down.
AAGCACGCACACATGCACGCACACGCGCACACATGCGAACACACATACACATACAGACACATACACAGCTCTGCCAGCAGCTCTGGTTGTAGAGCAGGTTGTCTGGCAAACAAAAGGTTGCCGGTTCGATCCCCTGAGGCAATGGCTGGCTTTCTCCTTACATGACTGCCCACCGTCGGGGTACGGTGTGGGGGATTGTGAGGCAATAATTAAGAAGTGCTTTGAGTGGCCCCAGGTCTGAGAAGCACTATATAAAATAGTGCTTTACAGTGGTATATAAAAGGGGTAGACTAACTCACATACACACGCGACCATAGACTCACAAGTGAATACAAAGATGTACGCGTACACTCATGCGCGCATAAATCGTGTGTGTGTGTGTGTGTGTGTGTGTGTGTGTGCGTCTGTGTGTGTGTGCTCACAAATATTCACAAGAGTTGTATGTGCAAGTGAAGGCCTGAGCGGACGTAGGCAGAATCCACATGGAGCAGATGAAAGGTACCTGCGCGGCCCTGAGAGCGCTGCCCAGCCTGACCCCTGACCCCAGAGCCACCCAGAGCTGCTGGAGTCTTACATAACAATCAGTCCGTCGAGCCGAGGGGTTCGTCTCGGAGAGTCGATTCTTTTTTTTTTTCTCCTCTTCCCTGTTTTGCCCGCCTGCCCGCGCTCTATGACGGGCACTGCATGTGGAACGGAGATGAGATAACTGCGTCTTGTTGTGTGTTCAGCATAACCGGGAAATGAATCGGTATTGACCTTTCTTTTTGGAATAAAAAGTGCACAGGTTTTGTAGCGCAGCGGTGCTCAGGGAGAGGATCCTCAACCTTTTCTTCCATCTCCGAAAACCCCGTCCGCGGGCCCGAGGGCAATCCTGTGTTGCAAAGAGTACTGTGCACGGCGCTGTGAGGATGAAATACATCTATGTGTTCCAGGCTTGTTGCATCCAGAGCTGGAACACCACGTAGCCGAAGCCGCGCAGCAGAATGGCCCCGCTCACCTATGATTCACACACAGATAGCTACAAACAATCTCTCCCTGTAGGACTTGCCTCCGTGCACCTTGCAAAATTCTGTCTAATTTTAGCATCAACCCGTTCAATTCCATTAATGGGGCTATAATGAGTAGCACTGCGTATACTGAGCGACACGGAGAACGGGCAGAACTACAAAACCGTTTTTTTAATTGCATGGCATTAAGTATACTAAATTAATGTATACTTACTTAATGCATAATCTAAATGCTAATATTATGTTTAATAACGGGATGCCACGCCAACAGTGTATTATCGAAGGGGTTGTGTACACCTAAGATCATTTTAATTATGCTATGGTCAGTACGCATGAAGACTCAAATTCATCCGTTTGCCATTTATTTTTGCGTAAGGCAACCACAAGGGGGCACTGCTTAGACGCAGTTCATCAACATACGAGGGAATAACGGCATACATGTCCATCTGCGAAACATTTGGCATGCCAGGCGTAAAACGAAATAGTTTAAAGTGTTTAAATAAACAACCACCAATATGACCTCAACAAAAGCATCTCTGCATTTCTGTGGATATAACTGATTGAAAATAGAAGATGGCCCCACACGCATACATATATATATATATATATATATATATATATATATATATCCCCTTACAATATAGTATAAGGTGGGCCTAAAATAAGATGCTATAATACTATATTGATTTTCACGGGTGTGGCAGGGGGAACTCGCACTTAGTGCTTCAGCAAGGGGTATCACAGACAGGCCATTAGCCGGTAACTGGGGGTATTTTTAGCCAACCACATGAGCCCGTGGCCATCGAATACTTTTTTGTTTTTGCAGACACGTGAAATGCATCCCGACTTCTCTCTGCGTTTGAGTTCCTCCCTGTGGTTCCCCTGACTAGTAGTGTCTGTGGTACCCGGTAATGGATCCTATTAGAGGGAGGCACGCTGCCTGTGTTTTCTACCTAATCCTCACCCTATCCCTTACCCGTACCCAACAAGAAGCTGACCACAGGCCCCCCCCCCCCCCCCCCTCCCCTCACCCCCTCCAGATGAAGGAGGAGGAGCTGAATCTGAGGCGCCAGGAGATTGCCAAGTTAACGAAGGCGCGAGAAGCCATCCAGAAGAAGTCCAACCAGATGGAGGATCAGAAGGGGGAGGCGGAGGTGCAGCGAGAGACGCTCAAAACACAGCTCGGCGTCCTGGAGAGAGGCAGGGCACACACACTGAGATATACACACACACGCAGCTATGCAGACACAGACACGCAGGTAAACACACACACACGCACACACAGCTATAAACACACACGCAGATATACCAACACAAATACACACACATACACTGCGATATACACACACACAAAAGGAGATACACACACACTCGCACACAAACACACACACACACAGATACACAAACACGCAGATATACACACACACGCCTATAAACATATGAAGTCAGTCAGACACTCATATTCAGATACACACACACACACACACACACACGCAGTCACTCAAATACGCAGACACATGTCTGCACACACATAAACACACACACCCACACACACACACACACACAATCAAACGCACACCGGCACACGCATGTGTCCTGACCAATTTGTGAGTACACAACGCAAAAAACGCCCTCCCCTGTGTTCTGAGAAGAAGATTGACGCACAGCATCATTCAATTCTAAGGCGAGCTCGTCTTTTGGTACGCTTTACCGAGAAACATCTTGCTCACAGTAGAGATTCACAGTCGCACGCGGGGAAAAAAAACCAAAACGATCAGGACCTGCTTGTGAAAGATCACCAACGGGGCAGAAATGCAGGCGCTCAGTTGTTTCATGTCCTGACGAGGTCCCTAGGACGCTGTCTAGAACAAACCATGTAAACGTCAACTTGTAAAGGAAACACACAACATAACAGCAGGCACCGAATACCTAAGCTTGATGGGGGGGGGGGGGGTAAATCAGAGTAAACTGTGGTTTCAGCGTGGGGGAGCGGGGCGTGGCGTTGGGGGTAGTGGGTGGGTCTGTGCCGTCGGTGGCGTCCGCTTGATGCTTGTCATGATGGATGAGGTGGGAACGGGCCGTTACATTAATAGGTGTCTCCAGGGTGATGGATGGACGGATGTGGGGAGGGGGTGGTGGTGGTGGTGGTGGTGGTGGTGGTAAGGGTGGCTAGCTGACAGGGCGGGAGGGTAGAGTCGGGGGGGGGGGGGGGGGGAGGACACTCAATGCGCAAGTTTGCCGGCCGCGGGGACTACATAGAATGCCCATTTCGTATGACAAGCGCGACGCTCATTCTTCCTGACACGGGGCGCACTTAGAAATGTTCACTGGCATTTCCCTCCTCTCGCTTTCAATTGCATTGTGGCCTCTCTCTTTTTATCTCTCTCTCTCGATCACCCCCCCCCCCCCCCCCCGCCCGTCTCTCTCTCTTTCGCTCTCTCGCTCTCTCTCTCTCTTGCTCTCTTCGCCCCTCAACACCCTCCACATCTCACCTCCGCCTGCCTCTTGTTTACACTCCCACCTATCTGGGTTTGCATCTCTGTGTCCCGGCCGCACTTTACTTAATGTCGTGTCGTTGCACTACATGTAATTTCAGCCAGTTTTTTGAAAAAGCACACGCACGCACGCACGCACGCACGCACACACACACACACGCACGCACGCACGCACGCACACGCACACACACGCGCGCACACACACGCACGCTCCATTCCTCTGTCCACAGACGTGAAAATAACAGGCTCCCCCTTGAGCGTTTCATCCCTAGCCCCGTGGCATGCATCCACTTACCGCTTGGAAATGACACCCTCAACGCACACAAACAAACAGGCAGCAGATAAACCCTGAAATTACACTTTGCCGACATATTTATGAAACAACCAACACCCTTTGACCCGCAGAACTGGAGGTGTTCAGGAAGCAGGCGGAGACGGAGAAGAAGGCGGCCGAGGAGCTGGCACGGGAGAGGGACATGCTGAACAAGGTCAGTGCCCCCCCCCCCCCCCCGGGAATAAGGAGAGCGATGAGGTTCAGGACATGGAGGTCTGATGTTTTGGTCGTTAGCGTTTTATGTTTTAGGTTTTGAATGTTTTCCGTCGCTTCTGAGGGAATTTGTGCGATGCCGCGGAATGTGAACGCGTGCAATGTTTAGCATTCTGTTGCGTTGCGTCGAAGGCACTTGGCTTCGGGATGGGATAACGGCGGCCGATTGGAATCGATCCTCCGAGCTCTCCGTGGGTCTCTGGTGTACCAGAGACCGCTATAACAAGGAGGGCCCACACACTTGTTACTAGGGGACTTTAGAACCATTAGTAGCCTAAAAAAGAGGAGAGTAACAAAAAAGATAAATAAATAAACAGACGTGTTCTGCAGATATAGAGCAAGAGGGCTGAAGTGGCCCAAGAGTGCGAGACCCTCTTCTCATGTGTCGTATGTGGCTGGCTGCATGTTGGCATGTTGGCTCAATACAGCGCAGTTCCTCTGGGAAAGTTCATCATTATGGATGAGCTCTTTGGTTCACGAGGATCTCCACTTTGTAGACGGGAGTCTCTCCTCTTGCTTTAAAAAAGTCTCCTAATTGCTCTCCCACTTCCTCAATGTAAGATTCAAGAAAACAAGAGTGTAGTCCTGTTGACAGTGGCCATGCGATAAATATAGAGATTTATATATTTATATGAAAATGAGTGGCTTTTCATATTTAATTGGACCGTGCAATAAGTTAGCATGCTATTGAGCGCGGGGCTGGTGGTAGCGAGGTGTGAGCGCGACGGCATCAGGGCGGAAGGAGAGCAGAGCGGGGGATTATTCAGTTCCCTGGCCCCACTGGCTGACGAAGAAGCGCAGACGCACCCTATTATTTTACTTTGAAAAGGGTGAGGTTGTGAGGTTTTAGTGATAGCCTTTGTGCTGGAACGTCTGGCCTCACGTCACTAGACAGGACATGGCGGCAATTATTGGTGGTCAGCAATCCTGGACTGATTTCCTTCCCCTTCAGAAGCATGGATTAGGAACATAAAGGTGCACAATCAACGTTGTTCCATGCAAAGTGAAATTGGGTCATGAATACAACAAAACTAAAATACAGGATTCCTTGAACTGACTCGACCGATGATGTGTTGAATTTAAACTTGATACCACTACCACAAATACAGAGGAACATGCTAATTAATCCTAATGATGAAATACTGAAAATTAAACATGGAGGCAAGGCACACAAGTAGCAATGTCAGCTGCTAGTAACAGCCGATTACTAGTCCTATTTGACTTGAGCTATATGAACAGGTGGGGTCAGTTGAAAGAAGTGAACTGTGTGCACCCACCTGGTGAAATACTAGAGGGGCAACACGCAACCATCTTACGCAATGCTGCCTGAAGCCTTCACCTTACCGAGGTGTTTCAGTGTGCGTGTGTCTGTTTTTGTGTGTTGGTGAGTGTGCATGCGTCTTCTTGTGTTTGTGTCTGTGTCATCATATGTTTGCCTTCCAGAACCTGATCAAGGTCACGGACTCGACAGGGAAGCAGCAGATCTTCCTGAAGCTCCAGGAACAGGCACAGAAGAACCTGGAGCAGGAGGTCCACAACTACCGGGAGGAAGCTCAGAAACAGCAGAAGATCATCCACCAGCTGGAGAAAGACCGCGACCGCTACATCAACGAGACCAGCGGGCTCAGGAACAAGGTAGGCGGATTCTTGGTTGTTTTGATTTTGATAAATTGTCTGTTGATTCGTCTTACGTTATTTGGTCTGGAGTTGACTGATTTAATTGGTTCATTTGCCTGGAGTGGATTGGTCAAGGGTTATTTGATCTGGAGTTGATTAGTCTTACTTATTTGGAACGGATAAGTCAGGAGTTGATTGCTCTAGAGTTAACTAGTCTGGAGTTAATTTGTCTTGAGTGTATTGGTCAGGAGTTAATTGGCATGGGGAGAATTGTTTTGCGTCAAGGATGGTCCCTGCCAGCAGTAGCTCAAGACGTAGGGCAGGACACCTGCAACTGAAGGGGTTGCAGGTTTGATTCTTGGCTCCACCCTGCCCGAGGAAAAACATTAAATGTTTTAATTATAGAGGATAAATAAATCTGTTATCAAGCACTAATTACTAGCAGCAGTTTTGAATTAATTGTTTCGTCAACCCACTCAGCTAGAAACTCTATTTTTTTCTCACAGGAACGATGTAGCAAGCTGTTTCAATAATTAGTGGGAGCATTACTGAATCCGTATGAGACCATTCAAGTAATGTAAATGTGTGTCATAATGCATCATGGTACACGTTGTCGTGATCCATTTTCCTCAGATCGTGCTCAGAATCCGGAGCATTCGTTTACATGTCGCGGTTCTTAGATTGGAACATGCAACGCGAGATACAAGAGATTGTTTACATTAGTCGCAGGTCTTGGATCCTTTTTTATTAACCGAGCCCACGTTACATGCAGTAATCCTTTCTTTGAGGGAAACAACACAGGAATATAGGATTAATTTATGCAACATGACATGAATACACAAACACATTACCACACGCACACACATACAGACAGACACACCCTACACACACACGTCCCTGAACATGGATAACATTAGAAATCAATGGGCGACACAGCATAAGGGCTGATGACATGCTTCATGCATATTAAGATGTACAACATCCAGCAAACAACATGTGCAGGTGTTGACAATGAGCCAAAGAGAATTAGAGGCGAGACAACTAAGTGTATACATGACACATCCATCACTTGGGACATGTAGCGCCATGGTCAAACATTATTATTATGGTTTAACCAGAACATATTGTCCACAGATTGAAACGTGTGTACCACAGATAGCGTAGTCTGTTTCGATTTACAGGAACACCCCACACACAATGTTGCCACACGCAGGTGGAAACTCGTGTGGAGACGTTGCACGCCTACCACGGATGGTACTGTGTTTCAGTGAAAGCATCAAAGCCTCTAAACCCCTATTAGGGGGCTTCACGTGGCTTAAGTCTCAGCAACGACCCTTCCACGAGATGGGCAGAAAACCCGTGCGGGCGTAAGATGTAAACACTTTAAAGGCGGTCCGCCCAGAGCCCTTTAGAGTAGATGACTGATGGAGCAGGTTGCACGACTCGCACTAAGCAGTGGGGATTGTACGCCTTTTGTGCAGATCTGTTTGTGTGTGCTCGTGTGCCTGTGCATTAGACCACGCTTCTGCTCAAATAACAGTGCAACTCCTGTTTTGGCACCTTATTTATCTGCGTGCTCCATGGCACAGTAGTGCTCAACTTTATAGAGGAGTGTCAGCGGGAGCCACGGGGAAGGAAAACAGCGGCGGGTTTACTTTTGTTTTAAAGCTCGCCCTGCTGCTGCCGTCGCTGTGGAGGAGCTTCAGCTTCAGTACCTTTTAAAGGCAATACAAAAGACGCAAACAAAGAAGCGCCTATTTTTACCCCAGCCTAATGTAGTCATCCTCCCATCCAGCAGTTCGACTCAATCTACCCTTTGTAGGGGATTCCATTTCACGGCTGGAAGTTCACCAGGTGTGTCATCAAAAGTAGGCACTCCTCTCCCCGGCCGACTCTCACTTTGATATTATGCCGTCGCGCGTCTCGTTCCTTTTCCCCGTGTTGTTATTCCCTCTCTCTCATCCGGGTGAGTCACCGTGCGTCACCGTGCCAGCCTTTCCCCTGCCTTTTGTTTGAGATAACACTTTATTAGCATTTCAAAAGAAACGCGTGCGCTTGTTTGTTGTTTGCGGATGGGAACTTTTTAACAAACTAATTACAATGTTGGCCATTAGAACGGACGCACTTGGACGAAGGAAAGGAGCCTGTTTGCTTCTTTGAGTGCTTTGTGGCGCATGGCGTGGCACTGACTGCTGTCATATAGCGCCACTGAATGCCGCGTTGCTTTTGGAGGCGTCCTGCTTCTTTTTGAATTACTAAAGTAACTTCCATATTCATGAACATTTCCCCCATTCCCCTATTAAAATCCGCTCCGGGTGCACAAAACGGGGCTCGATAAATCAATCTTGAGGTGTGGCTACAGAAGGCCACTCAGCTAAAACAGTAGCATTTCCGTTTAGCATAGCTAGGCAAGCTTTTATTTTTTAATTGTGCATATGTTTTGCCACCGGTCACCCTCCACCACGTTCATTATATTCTCTACGAGTATTGTTGACAACCTGTTGCCTAGATACTGAAGTAATTTAATCCAAATGTAATTTGTAGATTCAAGTCATGATTTATCGTGCCATTCAATGCTCCACCTGAGTGTAATTTCTCATCTCGGTGGCAGAACTTTTATTTCAAAGTGCAGGACAGGACAGCTCATCGTAGGAGATTCAGAATGTGTTCTGAATTGAGTTTCTTCGAGGGTTAGCTAGTTGTTTCCTTAATCCTTTAGCCTTCTCGCTCACCCACTTTTTACCAGCCAGGCATAGCGTCTGATTCACCCACTCAGGCGGCAGCTTCCAACAACAGTCACAGTGGGTAATGTGTCATCACTGGAGATAATCACCCTCGGAATCCTCTCACAGACTATAATGCAAACAAGCTGCATGTGGTTCCCACTGTAGTCTGACTGTTATGATTGCTCCTCTCATTAATAGACTATATCTTGATGGCACAAGTTTTCAGAAGAAGTTTTGCCTGTGTGTGTTGTTGCAGAACAACACACATACTTCTCTTTCTCCGGGGCCCGGCTCTCAGAGATGCAGACAATTCTCGTCGTTCATCGAACCGCACGTCTTGTACATCAATTGGAAAGCAAAGACATGGTGTCGCTGTATTGATCTCAAAGGGTGTTTGGCTGCGAATCCAGCCGTTAAGATACGCTTTAGAACTCTCCAGCTGTACAACATTGAGACACCCTTTTTTTTTGACACAGACATTGAATAAACTCCAACGTACAAAAATGCAGAAATCTGGCATCGGTTTCATCTCGTACTCCAACAAGGCCTTTAGTGAGCTGCCGTCACCGCCCTGTGTTCCCAAAACATCTTTGTCACCCCTGACGTGTTCCACGGCCTATGTTCACGTCCACAGGTCCAGCAGCACACAGACGACCTCAAAGTCAACGAGACGGAGATCGCCGAGTACAAGAAGAAGACCTGTGACACGGAGCAGCGACTGGCGAGCCTCCACACCCTCCACGAGAAGGTGGTAGCCGAGAGGAACCTCTACAGCAAGAACCTCGTCGAGGCTCAGGTAGGAGACTTTACATCACCGGGCCCTCTGCCTCTGCTCCCTGGGGTGGGTGGGTGTGTGTGTGTGTGTGTGTGTGTGTGTGTGTGTGTGTGTGTGTGTGTGTGTGTGTGTGTGTTTGCGTGCTTGTTTGTGTGTGTCAGAGAGAGACTGTAATCATTTAGTCAAATTGCCCGTTGATTGATTGATCAAGCTGTCCCTCGCGCTCACTCTTTAACTCGCTACATCTATCCCTCTCAACCATGAACAATCCGATTGGGCACGCATGCCAGTGTGGAAGAGGTGGGCTTTAAAGCCCTGCAAAACAAAGAGGCCATTTTGTAGCCGGCCGTCTGTAACGCGCAAGTGAGCTCATTAACTCTGCGCCCTGATGTTTGTTGGTTTGAGATAATTCTATTTGATCCCCATTAAAGGGGTGTTTAACTCTATATCGTGGCTGCCAACTCGATGAAGGTTGGCATCATTAATGCGCGGCGCCATCCAGCTACAGCGAAAAGCACAAAAAAAAAGAACGAAAGTGACTGTCCACGGGTTTCTGTCACAAAATATCACATCACAGGCTAGGGCTTCTATCCAGTGCATATCAAAGAGCCCTTTTTCCCAGAGCCTGCTTTGTTTCATGTTTCTGTCATCGCTCTCTTATGTCCTGTTCTTTGATAGTTTCAATTGAGCGCTGAGACTCTGACTTCAGTTTGGCACGAGCAGGCGGCCCGACAAAGAGCGCCTGGCCCGGGTTTTAACTGGTTCTGGGCCTGGGCTGTCATTACCTGTAGTGACCTGGGAGTCCTCAGGTCCACTCCCCCTCTCTACTTTCTTTCTTTGGTTCTATCTTTCTTTCTTTGATTCTATCTTTGTTTCTATCTTTGCTTGTTTGTTTGTTGTTTTTGCTTCTTCACGTTTTTCCTTCCTTCTTTTTTTGTTTCTTTCTTTGTTTGTTTCTGTTTTTCTCTTTCAGTTTCTCTTTCTTTCTTGTTTTCTTTTTTCTTTCTTGTTCCAGGTTTTGTACTTTCTCACTGTCTCTCCTTCTTTCTTTCGCTTTCTTTTGAGTCAGATTCTTAAACGCTTCTTATACATATTTCTGTTTTATGAACCCTTGCATTGCATATTTTATCTATCTATGTATCTAAAGATATATATATATATATATATATATATTCATATAGATAGATAGATAGTTGAATTACATTATATTGCTATATAGAAGACATATCGTTATATTACATTATATTGCTATATATATGACATATCGTTTTATTACATTATATCGCTATATATAAATAGATACACAGTTTTATTACATTATATTGCTATATACATGACATAATTGTATCACATTATATCGCTATGTATAGATAGATATACAGATGTATTACATTATATTGCTATATATATTCCATGTCATTTTATCACATTATATCTATATTTTTGCACCTATTTCTCTCGTCCTTTCCGCCGGCCCGTTTGCCAGGATGAGATTGCAGAGCTGAAGAGGAAGCTGAAGTTCAAGAGCCTCGAGATCGAGCAGCTGAAGGAGGAGATCAGCGGCAAGGAGGCCACCATGTCCCGGGAACACCAGGACGCCATGCGTGTGGAGAGGGACAACGAGGGGCTCAAGGTAGGGCCAGCACTCTGACTGGGGCTGACTCATGGCTGGGGCTGACTCATGACTGGGGCTGACTCATGGCTGGGGCTGACTCATGACTGGGGCTGACTCATGACTGGGATTGACTCATGGCTGGGGCTGACTCATGACTGGGGCTGACTCACTTACTGGGGCTGACTCACTTACTGGGACTGACTCATGACTGGGACTGACTCATGACTGGGGCTGACTCATGACTGGGGCTGACTCACTTACTGGGTCTGACTCACTTACTGGGACTGACTCATGACTGGTACTGACTCACTTACTGGGACTGACTCATGACTGGTACTGACTCACTTACTGGGACTGACTCACTTACTGGGGCTGACTCATGACTGGGACTGACTCACTTACTGGGACTGACTCATGACTGGGGCTGACTCATGACTGGGGCTGACTCCCTTACAGGGACTGACTCACTTACTGGGACTGACTCACTTACTGGGACTGACTCACTTACTGGGGCTGACTCATGACTGGGGCTGACTCATGACTGGGGCTGACTCATGGCTGGGGCTGACTCATGGCTGGTACTGACTCACTTACTGGGACTGACTCATGACTGGGACTGACTCACTTACTGGGACTGACTCATGACTGGGACTGATCCATTACTGGGACTGACTCATGACTCACTCATGACTGGGACTGACTCATGACTCACTCATGACTGGGAGTGACTCATGGACTGACCCATGATGCATCCTTTACAGGTTTTGGTCCAAATCAAGATGAACCATTTTCATTGGCTGTATATTGAATATTGTACGGATGGTACACTGTGTTCATGCTGAGTGGGGACGTCTTTTCGACATGGCTGCTCACTTCTATGTCTTTTTCTCAAGCAATGTTGGGCAGATGTTTGTGGAATGAGTACCTTTCGCTGCTGCAGTGCTGCTATTGTCAACACAGATAGGAATAAAATTGTGAGTCGGATTCTGACTGATGGCAAGGACGTTTGAAGTACCTTTTCGCAGCCTTGCTCCATTCCAGAACACTTTGTCAAGACGCTCGTTCACAAAATGAATCATCTACCTCCCTGGGGAACATTTATTTATATATTTGTGTCTTTCATTTGTTATCTAAATGTGTGCTCAATCAAACGGGGTAAATAGACAGGGATAAGGGGTTGGGGGCTGCAAAACCAGTTAAACAGCCAAACTGCAAGGTGTCTGGGTGCATTCCCGGTTATGTGGCAGAGATGCCATTGTGGCGGGATGTCCAGGTTAGGGATCCCAGCAGATGGTTGTAGTGGGGAGCACCGAAAGGGAGGGAGGGGGAGAGAGAGAGAGAGAGAGAGAGAGAGAGAGAGAGAGAGAGAGAGAGAGAGAGAGCGAGAGAGCGAGAGAGAGAGAGAGAGAGAGAGAGAGAGAGAGAGAGGCTCTCTTCATGGCTAGCTGAATAAACCTGGGCTGGACCGGGTGTGCTTACAGCCAATGGATTAGCATTGTCTGCACAGTATGTGTGTATGAGTGTGTTTGTGCATAATGGTGTGTCAAAAGGTCTGTTTGGAAGGATTATCCTTATTACAATAAACAGAACCACATGCACTACCTTGATTTGATGAATCGGAGGGGGATCTTGTAAAGCCCCAGTCACTGTCTCAGGACGAGGTCTTTCTTCAATAAATGACGATTTATACCTTCATCCGTCATAAGGCAGCCATCGCAGAATCACAAGCGTGCCGCCGCGTTCTTCTAGGGAAAATGTTAAGCGAGCACATAGTTTCGGCGGTCAGGAAGACATTGTTTACTTCTCTCTTGGGACAACCTGTAGTTGAGATTGTCCTCCCTATACCCTGATCATCACGTGGGTAAGGTTTGACGAATGCCTCCTGGAAGACTATTGGAGTTCGTTTTTGTTGTTTTTGTGTCGTTGGATGAAACAACTAGCGCCTGTAGGAAGAATCTGGTTAAATGGGATAGTGATGAGTTTTCCATCGTATTAATTGTTATTAGAATAGGGTGAAAGAGTGCTGTCAGACTCGTACTGATGAAATGCTTTCTACAAGGCTTTTTCTTAGTTTCCCTAGTGACACTTTTTATCGTAAAATGCCAAAAAGGATCTGTACTATTCTCCCACATGAAAGCCAGGACTGGGTTCGTAGGCATCAGCCTACTCAACCAAAATGTGTGTTTTTCCAAAGCACCACCATTTTGCTGCTCGATCAATCAGAAGAACACCATGTGTCCGATCTGTCGCCTTTTTTTTTCTTTCATTGCATGTCTGAAGGGTTTGGTGTGGTCCAACTGTTAGGGGTCTATTTCTAGTGACACAGTGTACCGGACTCGTCCGCCGAAACTCTTAACCACCGCCAACCGCAGACTCGTTTACAGACTTCACTATTAGATATCCAGCAAATACTTTTTCTTTTAATGAAGTGAACCTTTTAAATACGCTTCAATGTTCCATGACGTTTTTTTAATGATGGTTTAATCCTTTACTTTAAAGAAAGCGATATAAACGGAGAGAGAATTTTTATACTATCGGCGTGGCATCTCCTATTTAGCGTTACGAGGTGCTTTGCTTGGGAAAAAATAAACAAATGCAAATGCAAGCAATAGTTCATCATTACAAAACGTGCAGAAGCACTCAAGGCAGGATGTTTAACCGAGACTCCAAATGAACATCCTGCCTCAAATAGACTCATGGCACAGTTCATATATGGTTCATATTCTCCCCCACCCCTTCCTCTTACCACACAGACTCACACCCACCCTTGCTGGAGAAGACCATGTCAGGATTAATATCAATTCTCTCCCTAGAGGGGCCTCCAGTACTCATTCTGTCCTAAGGCAGTAATGTCAGGGCTCTCAAAGGACAGACAGTGTGAGTGGGGCTCCCGTGCTTCACCATACAATCTCCCCCGCCACCCCTGCACTCTGTGAGCCCTTGAGCTGCACTCAAGGTCCAGGCTCGACTCCGGGCCTGCCTCCCAGCATGCTTCAGGGAAAGACCCCGCGTGGCGGGCGCCCCCTGCTCTCGCCTGTCACGCCAAGAGGCCCTGGAAGACCACAGTTACCGCCATCACCGACGGGGTCTCGCCACAGGCAACCCTCCATCCTCCCCTCCGTCCCTGTTAGCCGCTGATTGGAACACCCGGTCACCCCCATGTCGTTATCGGCGTTGCCTGCCGAGAGGAGAGTGCTCAAAGCGGGAGGTGGGGGTCCTTAAAGACAGGAAGTGGAGTCAATCAAAATCGGGAGGGGCTCTCTTTTTCTTGCTAGCCGTGAGCTATCCTTTACCATACCTTTCAAACACAATATACCCTTTCTAAAAATCCAATTCAAATTTCTCCTATAATGAGTGTTCAGGAAGCATGAAAAGTCAAACGAGACGAACAGTAGCTGCCACCCAGGCAGAAAGATGGCCTTAATTTCCTGCCATCGCAGTCGGACGTTTTGGATGACAAGTTCAAAAGGCATGCTGAGACGAAAGGAAATAATTCACATTATAGGTGGAGGTATTCCGAGGGAGTGCAGACACTGAATTAACTTTTGTACAGCACTTTATAATGGGCAATAAAAAAGTGAGTGCGTTGGGTTGGAAAATTATGTTTGAAAAAAGAAATGTAAGAAAAAAAAAAGTAAGTACCTCGTGAACGTAATTCCGTCTTCTCTTGGAGAGGTTTGTCCCAATACAAATGGCACACATTTAGTTAAGTGGTTCTTCTAAATAATGATAATATTTCTAATGATAATTGAGGGTAAGTTTACAATCACTCCCTATTGCGGAGTTCCCGGTCATATGAATTACCGGGTAACATGAATACCCTGCAAAGCGGGCGAAGAATATCTACTAGCTACACGATTTCTTAACCGGCAGCTTGTGAAATATTTATATGTTTACATATATATTTATACACCCACACTGCCTATGTCTCTCTGCATTCCCCATCTACTTCATATATATATATATTTTTTTTTTGTTATTTCCTTAGTTCAGTTGACATTCCTTATGATTCTCCTCTCGTTCTCATTTCATGACTGTTCTTTCTTCTTTTATGCCTTGAAATGATTAGCCTTGAGTAGTGATAAGAAGCCGTTTTTACCTTGATGATTTCAAACCATAACTTTGGACATTTAACTCACATCCTGCCCCAAGAGCTGCCAGTTTGAACTTCACCTTGATCTTCTGTGAACAGAAAGGCTCGTCTAGCAGTTGCTCTCTTCTAATTGTTCATGTTTTTCTCACTTTGAATTGGTACTGACCCTGATAGGAAACACTAACCCTACCACCAAACCCTTAAACCTGACCTTGATATGAAACCGTAGAACTTCTACAAAAACCCTCAAACCAAAAGCCAAACCCTAAAACCTGACCAAGATAGGAAACCCTAACACTGTTAACAAACCCTAAAACCTGACCCTGATAGGAAACCCTAGAACTACTACCTTACCCTAAAATCCTAGAACTAAAACCTACCCTAAAATCTCTTTGTCTCTCTCTCTCACTCTCACTCTCCCTCCCTGATTATCGATCCCTGTTCCCATTCACACATACAGGAAATCTTCCAGAACTTTGCAGGGTAACACTGCATGTGTGAAAGGGGCTGCTGTCTATCCCCCTTCTCCTGACAGACAAACGCAGTAGTTAATCGGTGTGTGTGCACCTACTTACGCAACAAAAACGTCAAGTAACATTACCTTAATTTCACGATGACAGGCATTTTCTACAATTACTGACGGGCACATTTTGTTCTTTTCTCCCTTTGGGCTTTGAAACCTATTATTTTGTGCAACGCATTTAAGGCGGTCACAACTAATTGACAGTCATGGTGTTTTTATATAATCAGCACCAAATATAAAAGCGGTAAACAATGTGCGTGACATACTAATTAAAAAGCATACAAATGCTTTTTTTAATCACATTTAATTGTAGTATTTTATTTCCTCTTTACAAGCACAGCAGTCCTCTTCATAAGCGCCTTCAGTGATTTGATGGATCATATTGTTTTTATCTGTAACTTCAGTCCTCCGCTTTTTTTTTTAACCCTGGCACTACATAACTAGTCGATTGGGAAACACACAATAGACCTCCCACCTCCTCATAATAAAAACCTATGGCATCTATTCGGACCTCCCTGCCAATTTGTGAGGTGTCAGGGCGCTGATCTCGTCAACTTGGTCTCTTCGCTGTCCTGCAATTATCCATGTGGCGCACCCCCGTGACACAAAGTCAATAGTTCTCTCTGTAGACGGTCAGAAATTCTGCCTGATATCACACCGACAACAACAGCCGCACCATCTTGTTCTGCCCGTGCGACCCCCATCCCCCCCCCGTCCCTTGTCAAAGGGGGTCACCATCAAGGTGTCTCCAGATTTGCTAGTTGTGGCCAAACATTTCACAGAGTTTTTTTTTTTTTTTTCCAAGGAGTCGCAGACGTTAGCTTATGTTAAGCTAGGTAGCTTGTGTTAATGTAGCAGTGTGCTTGGCCATGTGTGGCCCAATTCATCATTAATGCAATTTGAAGCCTCATTAACCAACCCTTTTATGGCATATTATCATTGGATATTAGTTTTAAATACATAAGGTCTAATATCGACATGGCTGGGATAAGTGCGCTTTCATTACATATTTTATCGAAGCCTGTTCTTCCCCAGTGTACCACAATAGGGACCGGGGCAGAGGATATTGATATGTTCATTAGCCTCATGGTGATCAAAGCTTAGGATTTATTGTGTTTTGAGTGAGATGATTAACCAGCCGAACATCAGTCGCAGCGGTGGGCGCCCCCGTGAAATCTATTTCTTATTTTTGCTCTTCCTCCCAGCTCCTCGCGTCTCTCTCTCCCAGAATCTCATTAGGCCCTTCAGTCAGCGGTCGGCCCGCACGCCCAAGGCGTGGAGCGGCACTGTTGATATTAATTTAGCCGTGTTTGATACGAATCAGGACAGTTTACGGCCAAGTTTTCACATCGCATGAATCACAGTTGGCGGCGTCTCCCGTCTCACCCCCCCCCCCCACCCTTCTGCCCCCCCAACCTCCAGGACGTGAATCGTAAACTCGCACAGACCGCATCCACCCGGCGAAGGTCTTGTTTGAGTGGATGCAGAAGTGACATGCATTTCAGATCCGACAGATTCGTGTTTTTGCATTGTCCATCACACAGGCTTGGCTCTCTTAGCAATTTGAATTATAAACATCCTCCCCCCCCCAGCCCCAAAGGCGTCCTCATTGACCAGTGAAGTAATGTGTGTCTGCTCCTCTTTGCCCGCCGCTATTTGTGTGCGAGACGAGAAGATGGAGCTCCCGGATTTGAATGTCACCGCTGCACCGGAGTAAGATAGATGTCCTCAGTCCTTCATTAATTCTTCCGCCGAACGCTCCTCCGGTCGGGCGTCTTTAGTCTGAGACGTGAGGTAATTAGCGGTGGAAGAAGCACGCAGCCTCGGTTATTTGTACAAGGGATTCTTGTACCCAGGTACGCATCTCATTATGTTGTGATGGCGACATCACAAACATCTCCGCCGTGCTCCGCGGCAAACGTGCCCACAGAAAGGCACGTTCTGGGGGGAAACAGCCTGTCCAACAAACACCTTAGCAGGGGCACTAATGAAAGATAACCCCCTTCGTTCCCCGACCTGGTTCAGCGGAACCGAGTGTTTACCTGTGTACCTTCACCTGTGTAAGGAGATAAAGGAGCCTTTATCCCTTAACCTGAACTTACCTCATGACCTCTCACTCGCGCCCTCAGCGGCAGCCCAGACACTAAGGAAGGGTAGTCCCTTGTCCGACAGAACCATGTCTTGTAGTGTTAAACCCAAGATGGACACATGGTTTCCCCCCCCTGTGCACACCAACTTGGGCTGTGATGTAAAAAATTTCCTCTACTACAACCTCGGGGCTAATCCAGCCCATGCATGACATTGTTTTGGAACAACAAACAAACGGGCAGGCAGTGTACACCTATACATATGGGTCCGGGCTTATGTGAGTGTGTGTGTGTGAGTGTGTGAGTGTGTGAGTGTGTGAGTGTGTGAGTGTGTGAGTGTGTGTGTGTGTGTGTGTGTGTGTGTGTGTTTGTGTTGACTCTGCCTCTGTGTGTCTCTCTCTCCCTCTGTAACAACCTGCTCCAGGCGAAACTGCAGCTAATGAAGCAGCAGGCGGAGGAGACAAGGCAGCGCATTGACGGCCAGAAGGCAGAGGAGCGGCAGCTGCAGAGGACCATAGCCGAGGCTGACGCCGAGGCCGCGCGACAGAAGAAAGAGCTGGACCAGGTAAGGGGAGCAGGGGGGAGATAGGGGAGGGAAGGGAGAGAGAGAGAGAACCTGGACCAGGTAAGGGGTAGTAGGGGGGAGATAAGGAAGGGGAGGGAGAGAGAGAACCTGGACCAGGTAAAGGGAATGGGGGAGATAAGGGAGGGAAGGGAAGGGAGAGAGAGAACCTGGACCAGGTAAAGGGAATGGGGGTGATAAGGGAGGGAAGGGAAGGGAGAGCGAGAACCTGGACCAGGTAAAGGGGATGGGGGAGATAAGGGAGGGAAGGGAAGGGAGAGAGAGAACCTGGACCAGGTAAAGGGGGGAGGGGGTGGGTTAAGGGAGGGGAGAGAGAGAACCTGGACCAGGTAAAGGGGATGGGGGAGATAAGGGAGGGAAGGGAGAGAACCTGGACCAGGTAAAGGGGATTAGGGAGGAGATAAGGGAGGGAAGGTAAAGAGAGAGAGAACCTGGACCAGGTAAAGGGGAGAGAGAAAGAGAGAGAGAGAGAGAGAGAGAGAGAGAGAGAACCTGGACCAGTTAAAGAGAGGGAGATAACCTGGACCAGGTAAAGAGAGAGAACCTGGACCAGGTATAGACAGAGAACCTGGACCAGATAAAGAGAGAGATAAGCTGGACCAGGTCAAGGGGGGAGAAGGGGCGCTAAGAAAGGGAAGGTAGAGAGTGTGGACAGACGAAAAAAGAGAGAGAGGAGGGTAAGGAGGAGAGAGCGTGAGAGTGGGAGAGGCAGAAAACCAGGGGGGTGACGAGGAGGCGCGCGGGGGGCGGGGGGGGGGGGGGGTGTTGTGAAAGAGGCCTTTCCTTGCTTCAGTGAGCTAACTGGCTGTCCTGATCGCTGTGGGGAGGATGAAAGAGAGCAGTCTGGGCGCGCTCCAAGCTCATTAAACACAGAGCCACCGTCTCCTCTCTGAAGCCCCGGAGCCTTTTAGCAGCCCCGCCACCCCGAGCCAAGGAAGAGGCAGCTGTCCGAAAAGAGGCAGCGAACCTCAACACCCCCCTGTTCCGACCGCGTTTGATATGCACAGCGCTGCCGTCGGCAGGTGAGGGTGGGGTTGATAACAAGTTGATAAGACCAAAGGGTGGGATAGACGCAGAGGGTTGCCTGGGGAGGGGTCAAGTTGCTTTAATATGTCAATTAATGGGGGATTGATGTGTGTGTGTGGGTGTGTGTGTGTGTGTGTGTGTGTGTGCAGGCCTTGGTGCGTGTGTCTTTGGGTTGGAATGTTTTGGTTCCTCTTAACACAAGAGGAACCGACACAAGATCTCTCACACACACACACACACACACACACACACTGTGTCTGTCTTTCTGTGTGTGTGTGTGTGCGTGCGCATCTGGTTGTGCATCGGCATAACCGGCGGCCCGTGTGTGTCTGTGGGCTTTTATCGCTGTGGCCGAGGATGGGACGTAAGCCAATGAAAGTGTGATTTTTTGATGGTGATAAACATAATTGTGTTTATGAGGCTTTCCCTTCTCAGTCTGCTTAGTGCCCAATCTGTTTATCAGGGCTCAACGACTCTTGACCAACCAGCGAGAGAGATGGCTGAACACTCCAAGACATACTGAAAATTACACATGCATATATATATAAAAGAAGAAAGCGAGAGAGAGAGAGCAGGACAGAGAGAGAGAAAGGGCAGCAAACTGTGAGAGTTTGGGGAGGCTAATGCATTTGAATCCCAATGAGAGGCAGTGTACTATAAATGCATCGACTCAGAGTGCTGTAAGACACTTCAGCGCCTCATTCCACCAAATGGCCTATCTTCCATGGGACAAGGGTGTCAAGCAAACCATGTGATTATTAAAGTTAGTTATGAAAAAGGTTGCAAGCCAAATTAAGCTTTGAGAGGTCAAAAGAAAAGATATGCACTTGATTGCAATTACTTATTTTGTTTCCATGGGTAAGGCTCTGTAGACGACCTCGACAATTTGTTTACTTTAAACTCTTGAACTTTTTTAGTTGGTTACTTTAAAAAATTGCATAATCTTAAAGCACTCTGAAAGAGGAAGAAACAAAGTCAAAATGTTTTTTCTCTGTCTTTACTGTTAACAGTTGCCATCTTATCTGAACCAAGGGGCTAAAAGGTTCATTTCTACCCTTTCCTTGGTGATGGTAGACAGCATCCACACATTAACTAGCATCCTTATCCCTTTCCGTTTGGGGGTTTATATTTTCTCCCCGTGCACATGTTGGTTTCCTCCCAGACCAAGAAGACGTCCTTGTTAGGTTCAATATTCCTGCCGGTGCCCCTGACCTAGGCATCAGGCAGTTGCCCTCGAGTTGCTCCCTGGGCGCTGCACTGTGGCTGCCCACTGCCAGTGATAGGTTAAATGCTCCCAGTACTACTAGTGATGGGTTAAATGCTCCCAGTACTACAAGTGATGGGTTAAATGCTCCCAGTACTACAAGTGATGGGTTAAATGCTCCCAGTACTACTAGTGATGGGTTAAATGCTGCCAGTGCTGCCAGTAATGGGTTAAATGCTCCCAGTACTACTAGTGATGGGTTAAATGCTCCCAGTACTACTAGTGATGGGTTAAATGCTGCCAGTGCTGCCAGTAATGGGTTAAATGCTCCCAGTACTACTAGTGATGGGTTAAATGCTCCCAGTACTACAAGTGATGGGTTAAATGCTCCCAGTACCACTAGTGATGGGTTAAATGCTGCCAGTGCTGCCAGTAATGGGTTAAATGCTCCCAGTACTACTAGTGATGGGTTAAATGCTCCCAGTACTACTAGTGATAGGTTAAGTGCTCCCAGTAATGCAAGTGATAGGTTAAATGCTCCCAGTACTACTAGTGATGGGCTAAATGCTCCCAGTACTACTAGCGATGGGTTAATGCTCCCAGTACTCCCAGTAATGGGTTGAATACAGAGCCTTAGCGGGATAAAAATAAGTATTATTAAATGAAAAAAGGGCCATAAGCCACTGACATCCCCCTCCCCCCCCCCAGGTATACAGCGAGCTGGAGATCCTTGGCTCGCAGATGCTGTGTCGCAACGACCAGCTACGGCTGCTCCACCTGGAGCTCAAGACCAAGGACTGCCTCCTCGCCAAGACGGACTTCCAGTACAGCCAGCGGCTGGAGGACATCCGCCTGCTGAAGCTGGATGTGCGCAACCTGAGCCGGGAGAAGAGCATCCAGAGCCGGCTGGCCTCCAACGCCAAGGACCTCAGGTGAGGGTTTGAGTAAGGCTAATGGCTAAGACTCGCGGAGATATACACTGTATACTGACTAGATATCACATTCGGCATCTAAGCATGCGTCAACAATGCCGCCATCTTGCCGTGGGGTAACAACCAACCTGAATGAATAAACGTCGGTGGGACAGAGGTCCTTTCACGCTCAAAATCTTATTTTTATGCAATCTTCAAGCAAGCTGGTTTCTGACGTTCTTCAGACGTGTCTTGATAGTAAAAAAACCTGCTTGAAAAATTGAGCAACGTTGCT
The DNA here is from genome assembly GCF_949987615.1 of Pollachius pollachius. Classification (NCBI taxonomy): domain Eukaryota; kingdom Metazoa; phylum Chordata; class Actinopteri; order Gadiformes; family Gadidae; genus Pollachius; species Pollachius pollachius. The sequence goes on along the minus strand of NC_136935.1, from coordinate 47,814,788 downwards.
ACAGTCCACTGGGTAGGCTGGTAGACCGATCTATCCAGCACACAGCTAGGTGGACACGCCCACTTGTGATGTCAGAAGAGGCCGATTTTCAAAACGGCTTGTAATGTCTAATCACACGCACAACTGGTGGTATAATATGTCAACTTTAAAGATGCTGTTTATACAGTGGGGTAAATCAAGTGGTAAACTTCAATAAAGACAGATATAGGTAAGTAGGTATTAAAAAAATAGGTTGGGGGGGTTGGAAAAGCATTTCTGTAGAGGTGGGTTTTGAGGGCCTTTTTAATTGATGACAGTGTTGGGGCATTTTGATGTGATTTGGTAATGAGTTCCACAGAGAGGGGGCAGAGAGAGAGAGAGCTCTGTGACTGGAGGGAGGGAAACATCCTTTGTCACATCCTTGTATCAATGTGTTTCTCATGCCATTATGTCAGTAATAGCGTACGCATTATGTGTAATCATTCAAGTAGCGGGCTGTGTCCCACAACGTTTGCTCTGGACGACGGATAGGGAGGTCAAAAATGAATGCATCACACAGAGATAATCAGAGGCTGTTAATGCACAAGAAAAAGGGGAATATTTTGCAGCTTTTATTTATTCAACCAGGCAAGTTGTTAAGAACTAATTATTACTTACAATGGCGGCCTGGCAGGTGGGAAAAGGGGGTGTGACGGCGCGACAGTATAAGTGTTGGCGTGACAGGATAAAGGAAAAGAAAAAAAGGATAAAACATTGATTTGGAAGTGGTGGGACAAGCCTGCGGGAAAGACATGTGCAACAGGCGTGTGGGACAGGCGTGTGAGACAGGCCTGTTGGGACAGATGTGTGAGACAGGCAGTTCAGCGGAGCACAGAGCCAGGGTTAAACAAGCCATCGACGGCCCTTCGTTGGCCAGATATGAGGCCATTTCCATACAAACCATTGCCATTGCTTGTGTTTTAGGGCTATGCCCAGTAGCAGAGGCCTTTGCTGCTGCTTAACCTTCCAGAGCCTTCACCCGCTCCCCAGTTGCCTCAATAATTAACCAATGAGCCCGCATTATGCACTTGTATTCCGGGAGGGCTTTTCATTCTGCAATTATTTCATTATTAAACTGGAAGGGAAAGATCTTATCTCTGGGTTGCTCGTGGCAGATGCTCAGGGGAGATAACATGATCGCGCTCCCTTGCTGTATAATGCATCCCTTTTACAGACAAACACATTTCACCCACATCGCACACAAAGCATAACGCAAAACGACCGCACTAGGAGACGTGAACAAAGAACGCATGTCACTTTGTACCGGGGGGGGGGGGGGGGGGGTGAGATTATGCGATATGATTCCTAATGAAACGTGTCTTTTTATTTTTTATGTTCTTCATTTAATGCTTTGCGTTTGTAGCGCCACCCGTTATGAATAAAACAGTTATCTTCCAATAACGGGAGACCCCGGAGTGGTCTATTCCGCTTAGACCAGTTACCAACAATAAGATATTAGTTACTCTCATCTTCAGTGTAATTGTCGCTCGGAGCATATTGTTTTGCATTGTCAAGGCAACGTCAGGTCGATTGTGTTTTTCGACCATAGTTTTTAATATTGGGTTGGTAGCTCGTCGTTTCCGACCTGTCGAAGGCAGGGGTGTTGGTTTATTGAAAAAGAACACACGGTCGTGGGATTGTTATCGGCCAATCAGGATTAAGTATCAAAAAGGCTGTGGTATGAACCCAAATTACTAAACTAGAGATAACTAAAGTGGCTGGATAATAATAAGCACTGGTGTGAGCTGATGCAGTACTTAACCATGGAAAAGCACCACATTTCTGAATCAGTGATGGGTTCTACGCAGCGCTTAGCTGTTTGCCACAACAAATAGGGGATGCTTATCCTCACGGGCCCTTCAGTGCAGGCAGGCAGCTTGCCAACAGGGTTTGAACGGGATTGTCACGGCTCCATGTTAGTTTGGAGTTGGTCCAGAGTTTAATAAGCAGGAAGTTCTTTTTGAAATCCTGTCTTAAAGTACGTATAAAGTCAACGCTTCAGGCTTTGTTCATATCCCTGGCATTGGATTTGATGTATAGGACTCGCGTCATACGGGACACTATTTAATTCGCTCCATAATGAGTGGAATTAGCTGCATTCCATAGCACTGTCTTGTGGCTTCCATCTTCCTGCATGTCTTCTTCCTTGCTCCGTCCAAGAGAGCTTCATTACGACAGTACACGGCTAAACGAGGCCATGTGGACATCACGTGACACCAGGAAGACCGTTCAGCCAAGCTGGCTCTGAGGAGTATACCCCTGCTCGTCTCCCCAGCGGTGATCTCGAGCCGCACTTTGCTAACTCGGATGACAAAAGCAGCTCCCGCTCGCTCCCCTGTCATGTGTCCGAGTGGACACATTGCGGCTCTGTTCCCGCTGCCTCGAGACGCCGCCGCCGCCCTCCTGTACCCATATGGCTCTCTAACTCTGGATGTACACTGGAGAGGAGTGGCGACTCGCTGTGCTATCCACTGCCACGGGCTCATTAGGTGCTAAGCCTTCCCTACGACTTTCCCCTCTGCCGGAGATCAAATGCTGCAGACAGACAGATGGATTCCAAGCTACCCCCCCCGACAAACACACACACGCGTGCGTGCTTACACACGTGCACGCACACGCGCACACATACGCACACAAAAACACACGTACACACAATTGTACACTCATACACACAAACACACACAGTGGCACACAGACTCACACATATAAACACAAGCAGTGTCACACAGACTCACACCTATAAACACACACAGTGGCACACAGACTCACTCATATAAACACACACAGTGGCGCACACTCACACCTATAAACACACACAGTGGCACACAGACACACATGCACACGTTCACAAACACATCTAACTTGTAGCAAAAGCCCTGTTACATCTATTATATATACAAAGTCATACAGAGACACACACAGAGACACAAACATACACACACACATACACACACACACACACACACACACACACTCATTTGCGGCCACACAAACAGGGGGATTATACATATTAGACATGGACATTTTTCAATCATAATTATCATATTAGCCTATGACTCCCTCCCACATTACCTAATGGCCCCATCCTTGACTGGCCCAGCCTATGTTATGCACTGCGAGCTTTTGCTAATCTCTGTGTACCATCATGTCTGCTGCCTTTAATAAATACTGTTGGCTAGTGTTGTTTAGTGGTTAGTGTATCTCAGCTCCCCGCTGTCTGTCCCTCTGGCTCTCTCTCTCTCTCTCTCGCTGACATCATCGCTCTCTGTTTTTGTTTTGTTTGCATCTTTGTGTGTGCCGGTGTCTTCTTTTGGGTGTGTGCGTGTGTGTTTCGAAGATACCCCAGAAACATGCAGATCTCTTACAGGGATCAGCCACCCGATGCGGATTAGAAATCGAACTAGTGCACTCATCCTCATTCCATCTCGTCTCATTGTGATTGCCCTGTTGGGGCTTCTGATCCATCCCGGGCGTGCTGGAGACCGTCCTCCGCCTCCTGTTGTTGAATATAATTATGATGATGCCGTTGATTCACTATGGAGGCCGTGTTCAATCTCACTCCCTCATGTGGAGAGACAATGAACGCTGCTCATTTTTCTTCCCTTTCTCATTGCCGTTGTTATTATTTCCTTCAGCTTCACACACACACGTAATTCAATCCTCTAGACACACACTCACATGGGCACACGCACACACTTATGTAGAGTGGAGTGCCAAAAGGGTCAAAACTACACATCATTGGAGACGTTTGTTCGGTAAAATCAATGTAAGATATGGCGTTTAAGGTTTAATGATACAATCTTTAAAATTGTTGTGTTATGCCGGCGTAAAAAACTGTGTTTTGGACGACGCTTTTAACGCATTGAATAGCGCATTAAATAGCATGTTCAATAGCCCATTTTCAGTCCCAATTAGTTCATTATAGCTGGCTGCGAGAATCAAGAGGAGGAGCTAATTTGACTGCTATCAAAATGTCCTACTAAATGTGTTAAATAGCGTTAAAAAAGCTTTCCAAAAAGCTGTCTTTTACACTGTTGTAGAGTTGAGGCAAAGCAGCCTAGAAGACAGCTTTTTTAACCACTAAAACGCTGCATTTATCATCGATTTTAATGAAAAAACATCTGCAATGAGGCGTAGTTTTGACCCTTTTGGCCTTCCATACACATATGGAAGAAAGCACACACGTACACACACACACGCACACACATACACATATACACACACACACACGCACACAAACAGACATACACAACCACACACACAACCCAGGTTAGTATGTGAGAGCTGTGCACACAAAGAATCAGTATTGATGCATAGAAATGGCAGGGGTTGAATAAAGCAGCGACGAGGCGGTGCTTGGTCCAAGGTGTTGATTAAACTCGGAGGCACAGGGGAAGCCGTTCTGTGTCTGCCCGCACCAGCCAGAGTGAATCAATCAAAGTCACATGCCACCCACATGCACATGTATGCCCCGCAAACGCACGCACACACTACACACACAAACTACACACACATGCAAAACTACACAAACGCACACACACACGCACAAAAGCAATGCAGCCCATATCAGCATCAGGTCTTTCAATCCACGTCAGTCACAGTTAATGCAAATGTCTGTGAGTATGCCAAGGGAAAAGGCATAATTAGGTTTCAGCTTTTTTCCTTGTATATCTCCCTGACAGGAGGACAAACACCTGGTATGTCCTCCTCTGCAGAGAAGGTCAGGAGGAAAGCTCTACTTTTTCTCCCCATGAACGCGTCCCTTCGTCCTCTACAATCGTGGACGTTATTCTCTGGTGTGGGGATGGGCACTAAGACCCACGGTTCAGACCGTTGGCAGTTTCCCTTCTCCAGCCGTGTGGACTTAGACATGCATGGCTTCAACTCTGAGAGGAGCATATGCCACTGCTTCTGTCTTCCACTTGTCACCATGACTATTGCCTTCATGGGTCAGCAGTCATCTCGACACGGTTCCACTGTGCTTCCTGCGTTTCAACGACCCGTCTTCCACCCATGCATCAAGGGACGCAATGGAATTCTGACTACTTTGTCAATTATCCTTCACCATTGTGTTTAGAGATGAGTATTTTTATTGCTGAACCGGCCTTGTTATGCACACTCGACTACAGCACAAAGACACAAACAATGCGAAAGCTCATTTAGAAGATCCTTCGTTGTAAAAAAGCTAATGGCCATATCTTGCATACATATCTCTCTCCCTCTCTCTTTCTTTCTTCTTAGCTCCCTCTCTCTCCGTCTCTCCCCACTCTCTCTCTCTCTCTCTCTCTCTCTCCCTCTCTCTCTCTGGCTAATGAGCAGTCACATTATGGCTATTTTTCTCCTGGTAAAAAATAATCTCATAGGAATTTCCTTGTCTGGTTTTCCACTTAATTGGTTAGCAGACGGCCAGTCTGACTCCTTACCTTTGAATCCTGGGTGACAAAGGAGGCTCGTCTGCTAGTGGCGCTCATTCATATATATGGGTTGAAATGCTTCGACGTGTGTTTTTAACATACTTGGATGATAAGGGTACAGTCTGATGAACACGGTCTTGATGCATCGATTCCCTCAAAAACTGTCCCCTCAACCTGTTCGTCGTGTCAGATCTGGGCCATTCTGATGCTTATGATGGTGGTGATAGTGGGGATCTTTACAATGGAAAAGCACTGATCAGTTAAATCCTTAAGGTCATTCCCTCCACCTCTTCCATCTCTCTAAGCCATCGCTGCGTTTCCACTCTGACCTGAAATCCCTCATTCCATCACCCCTTCAGTTCCCCTAAGACTCAACGCATTGCTTTGTAGAGATTTTTGCACTATACACATTAGGGGCGATATTTTAACGGTCTGAAACGCAAGTGAGAAGCGCCAAGCGCAAGTAGCTTTGTGGGCGGTTCTCTGGCGATGACGCTAGTTTACCGGTGCAAAAAATGACTCTTGCGCCCAGCGCAAATCTAGAAAGGGTTAGTCTGAAGTAGCCTAATTACCCGTTGGTGTGGCTTGGGCGTAACGTGCAATAAACCAATGAGAGTGCCAGCTCCCCTTTAAGAGCCATGAGCGCATTTGAATCTGACAAGTTGATATTTTGACAGCGCGTCTGCAGTCTCCGATGAGACAGATACACATGACTTTAAAACTTCAAATTGCTCAGTTTATGGCCAAATAATACAGCCTAATTCACACATGGAATAAGGTTTTCTTCCACAACTTCAGAAATACTGAATCCTCAAATAAATTTTGGCAAAGAAAACTTATATGATATAACATATGATATGCGGTAACTGTGGTACTATTTAATGATATACGCAATACATTATAAACATTGTTTCTTATCAGTATTGTATGCATTATCGTTATCGACTTGTGTTCCTAATATGCATGTGTCCCCACGTTAATATACATTGCCATGGACTGTATTATGCGTTACGTGTTTAGTTTGCGTGTGTTTAAACAGATGGACGCACACTCACTCGCGGTAAAACAATGTTTTCTCACGATCAAGTACTCATTAATCCTAAAAGTTATGGGCATGTACACGATGTCTGTGTCAAGAAAATATGTGTTTGCTGTACGGTGTTTGCAGATGCATTGATTTAAAAGTACAACTTATTACCGCTGTATCAGCTGTTCTTTCCCAAACAATTTACCAAGAATGTGTGGCTAGGTAGATGAGAAAAGCAAAGTGTATGCGCGAGGTGCACAAGCAACATTATGCATGCGCCCTTAAAATTGCATCTGAAGAACGCGCCACTGACTTTAAACCAGGTATTTCTTGGTTTGTGGCGCAAGTGGTTTCTGAAACTGCAAAATAGCACCAGGGAACGTTTGCGCCAGAACACGCCTCCTCCTTTCGCCGAACCGCCCCTTTGGGCGCAGGGTCATTCCCTAATTTACCAACGCGTGGCGCAGGAGGGAAAAGAACGCTCTGCGCCAATTGCAAAGTAGCAACGACACATGCGCCAGTGATTAAGTCAATTGCGCCGGATGCAAGATAGGGCCCTATGTGATATACTATGCAGGCTTGCATTGTTTGTGTTGAATTATGCCTATTAAGCCTTCTGTATTAAAATATGACAACCTATCCTATTGTAAGGTTAAGGGGTTAAATTCCCAGTGAGCCAGCAAGGGCTAGCTAACTGTGGTAAATAAGGCTCTATATATAAAGGCGTCCAAAAAATGGCATACATTAACCTTTTGCCCCGAGGAAAACGAGGCCAAGCTGGTAGCGTTTGTTATAGGGTCAACATTAGACCTTAGATTACAGTGTTTTCGAGATAGGGCTCAAATGAGATACACAAGTTGATACTCTGCGATGTACGCAGTCTCCTGGAGATATTCTAATTCCCTATAACCCTCGGCCCACTCGTATCGTACAAACCCATCGGCATATGATGCGACGTGCACATCTTTAACTTTGTAACGTCCCTACTTCCCATTCTAAAGCTACCATGGTCGAAGGGGGAAGTGGTTCTCAAAAGGTGTTTTACTAGTGTACCACCTCAAAGATGTGAAGGACAAACAAGTACCACAGTAATCCCTGAAAGTACCGTAAACGTACCCCCCATTTTGACAAACACTGACAGGGTAAAATATTGCGCCCGCGTTGGGTTGAATGTGTGGTTGTGCGTTGCAGACGGGAGCTGTTCCACATCCACAAAGAGCTCCTGCAGGAGAGGAGGAGGTTCTGCACACTGGAGGAGCAGCTTAGGACCCCCATGAACGTTCACCACTGGCGGAAGCTCGAGGTGAGGAACCCTTTTGATGTGTGCGTAAAGTCCTTTTCAGAAAAGGAAGGAGAGAGACAAGCCTCGGATCAGACAAGCAGTCCTGTGAGACCGCCCCCGCGTCCTTATCCGTTGTTAATCTGAAGGAGCGTATGTGCCGGAAACAGCAGCAGCAGAGGGCGGTGATTGTGTCCGGTGCTGTGGAACATCACGTTTCTGTGGTGCCAGAGTTGGATGTGTGGTGTGTGAGTGACTGGTGGTGACCCCCATCGTGCCCTTGCTGACTGTGAAATTCCCCACGGGCGGAGAAATAGGAAAAGAACTGGATGCATGTTGCTCTCCGCTTCCTCCAAAGAGCATCGGAATCATTTAAACACACACCAGGGCTCCTCAGAGCGCCCAAGGTGCTGACCTCGGGTTGTGAGGTTAGGGCTCGGCCCGTTGCAGCGATTAAACCCTTGACTCTCTCCTCTTCCTCCTCCTCCTCATCCTCATCATCCTCCTCCTTCTTCTCCTCATCCTGATCCGCCTTTTCCTCCTCCTCAACCTCCTCAAACTCTTCATCAACCTTTTCCTCCTCGTCCTCCTCTACCTCAACCTTCTCCTCTTCTTCCTTCTCCTCCTCCTCCTCCTCCTCCTCCTCAACCTCCTCCTCCTTCTCATCTTCATCAACCTCCTCCTCCTCCTCATCCTCATCTGCCTCTTCCTCCTCCTCATCCTCCTCCTCATCCTCCTCAACCTCCTCCTCCTTCTCATCTTCATCAACCTCGTCCTCCTCCTCCTCTTCATCATCTTCCTCCTCCTCAACCTCCTCAACCTCATCTTCCTCAACCTCTTCATCAACCCTATCCTCCTCCTCCTCCTCAACCTTCTCCCCTCATCCTCCCCCTCTTCATCCTCCTCATCCTCCTCCTCCTCCTTCTCCTTCTCATCTTCATCAACCTCCTCCTCCTCGTTCTCTTGCAGGCCAACGACCCTGAATACTTTGAGCTCATCCAGAAGGCCCAGGACCTGCAGAAGGCGCTGGTCACCAAGAACCAAGAGGTGATGGACAAAGACCTCCTGCTGAAGGTGAACACTTCATCCCACTACACACACCGCACATGCAAATGCACGCACACAGGAATGCCTTGAAAGCCACACACCCAAACTGGAGTGTGGCAGATGGGTTTCACCATGCACTGTTCAAAGCGTTTTTCAGTTTTTAAATCTTTTTATTTTTTTTAGGGTCCGTCCGTCTGTTTGCCCGTCTGTCTGTGTGTCTGTCTGTGTGTCTGGCAATGGGGAGAGGAGACAGACTTGAGCGATCGGTGATAAGAAACGAAGGACAAACATTTTGTCCATCTGAGACATTAGTAAACTTATTTGTTTGATTCGTAATGGTAACTTTAAACAAAAAATGTGCAGTCTACGAGGCAGGCGGTGGGTGGGGGGGCAGCTATAAAAAGGAACAAACTCATACATAAAGAAATACATGTCACACAAGACTACTGCAACCCTAACAAAACATGGTGTACGGTATTGCTCAGTATGACAGCAGCGCTCGCAACACACACACACACACACACACACACAAACACACACCAACACACACACACACACAGGAGACACACACAAACACACACACACACACACACTAAGACACACATTTCGTATGCAAAAGTGGATGTAGACGGCCTGTCTTCCCGGGGCTCCGCCGGCCTCGCTGCCCGCCTTGCCTCTGATTGCATCAATGGGACGGTGTCGAGCAAAAAGGGATTGTTTGATTATTTTGTATTCGCCGTTCTCTGCACCTCTCCCTCCCGGTGGTGCGAGGCCCTCCCTCTGATTCTGCTTCTCGCCGTCCGACCGCAGTGCAGTCTCTCGGCCACGTCGCACCTTTCCCCGCTGTGGCTTCCATGCATGCGATACGCCGCTGTCGTTAAATCATCTGTGCGCGGCGACGCCGAGGGCTCGGGAAGAATACACAAACATTACCCCGCCATAAACCCTAGTGAGATAAGATTGGGAGATTTGCTGGTGCTATACTGATGCATATACAGCCCGGGATATTAAGCTGATAGAGGGGAAATATACAGGGATAAAGGGATGGAGAGAGAGAGAGGGAGAGGGAGAGGGAGAGAGAGAGAGGGAGAGAGAGAGAGAGAGGGAGGGAGAGAGAGAGAGGGAGAGAGAGAGCTGTCATTCTTTATTCTTCACTATTGGACATAGACAATTGTTTTTCCCACCACTGCTGGAACAACATAAGAACAACAATCCAGTGGAGACAATACAAGCCCAATGAGGAAGCATAATGAACAGGGCTCAGACGTCCTACCCTGCTTTCGTGCTGAACATCAGAACAACGTGAAGCCACTCTCTCCATTGAAAGCCCTGCTGTCGAAGGCTGCGAAACCACTCCGGTTTCTAAAACTGAATCCCTTGGGAAAATAACTACAGCGGTCACGGTAACCTTTTGCCTGGGTCAGGAGCCGTCGGACGTCCACGTCGTGTTGTGTCGCGCGGGGATAGGCGGCTCTGCTCGCGGCTGGGCGATCATCACTGCTGTCGCCATGCACCACCGGCTAAGACGCCGTCACACTGCTTCCCAGCTACCTCAGGACCCGGCAGCCATGTTGTCGGCAATGTTGAGGCGACCTTATCGAAAATCGGCGATGAGGTCATTCCCGGAGTGCAGACTTTCTCAATGATTTTTGATTCAGGACTCAGTACTTTTTACTTTGGAAGTGGAAGTGTTGTTTGCTTCATTTCTTCATGGGGAGAAAACAAAACAACGAACAGTCTGACAAACAAAAGCCAGGATGACAGGAGGTAAAATGCAAAAAAAGGAAAACGCTTAAAAGTGAATGCTGTCATTATTTGTAATGATTGCCGGGACTATCATCCGAGTGCAAACAGACTCAAGTGTAAGAGTGGCAGCGGAAAACATGTTGCAGCCAAAACAAGACGGACAGACAGCAATCTGAGCTAAAATCACAAGAGCACGAGGAAATGAGAGATGGCTCCTAAAGCAACAGACTGGAACATTGAATAACAGGATAGAGAGTGGGATGGGGTTTGAATGCAAGCCGTGATGGCGAAACAATAGCCAGGTGAGGTTTTATGCTGAGATTACTTGTCCCTCTAGTGGACAGGTAAGGGAGCACACAGGAATTGAAAATAACAGGAAACACTGAGGAAGTGCCAGTATTAGCCGGAGAAGGATATACAGGAATTAGAACAGAAGACTCCATATTAAGTGGCAGGCACACACACACAGGCACACACACAGACACACACACACACACACACACACACACACACACACACACACACACACACACACACACACACACACACACACACACACACACACACACAGTGCTCCCGTTTGATCCCTCGCTGATGGCTGATATCTGCAATCCTTTTTTTTTTTTTCTCGTTTCATTATTTATTTCCCAGATATAGAGAAGTCAGAGGGAGTGCAAATCAGTGGATATTAGCCCATCTGTCAGCCGGGAACAGGGCCGCTGCATGTCTCTTCTGACGTACAGCCGGTGTACGTCTGTCTGGGACATGCCTGGACTGGGGAGGAGGAGGAGGAGGGGGTGGTGCAGACTCCCAGTTAGTGCTGAACTCCTCACTATTCTGCTCCGATCCTTCACTTACTGCCTCATTGTGAGCCCTGCGCGTACGCTCTATCCCCCTGCATGGTGGTGGTGGTGATGGTGGCGCAGTTGTTGGCGGTCGAGTTGTTGTGTTTTTAATCTGGTGGTGGTGGGGTTGTTTGTGGTGCAGTGGTTGGTGGTGGAGTTGTTGCTTTTATCAGGTGATGGTGGGGTGGTTTGTGGTGGTGACGTCGAAGTGGTTGTGGAGTTGTTGGTGGTGGTGGATTTTTTTTTGTTTTTATTGCTTGTGGTGGGGTGGGTGGTGTTGGTGGTGGTGGTGGTGGTGGGGTTGTTGCTGGTGGTGTGCGCGGTTGAGTTGTTGTTGTTTTCCCCGACCTGCTAGTCACTCGAGGGGTCTCTTGTACCTTTTATGCAGCCGGCACAAGAGGTTCAAGCAGTGCTCTCCCTCTGTGGTTCCTGTCTCCACAAGCCTTACCTTTCATGCCCTCCCCCTCTCCTCTGCTGCGCTCTCCCCTCCCCCTCTGCTCTCTGTTTCCTGCTGTACGCTGTGTGTTCCCTCAATGCCCTCTGTTTATCTCTCATATCGGCACGCAAACAAACGGACGCAACACATGGATGGATGCACAGCGATGAGGCTCCCCAGCCCGCTCTGAATTATCTCCACCGGGACATTTGTTTCATCTCTCGACGTTATCCCGGACCGGGCTTCCCGAAGAGGCCAGTTTGTCTCGGGTGTGACGAATAGGACATTTTGGGTTCTCATTTACTTTGTCTCTCCTCCCTTTTCCTGCTCTCGTTCGTTCTGCCCCCCCCCCGACTCTGCACCCCTTGTATCTTAAGGGAGCACTCAGGCAAAATACTTGATATGGCATCGCTGGCCTCCTCCAGTGGAGGGCTGACAAGATAAACCTTGTGAAGAAGCCCCCCCCCCCCCGCACTTGATTGCTGCCATTAATGTCATTCCAAAAGGGAAGACCGCGCTAAGTGGTGCTAATGGTTCTGTTTTGGGGTGTTTTTGAAGCCTCTAAGAAGTTGGATTGACGCCCTCAGTGATTAGGGGCGGTGTTGTTTTTGCGTCAGCACTCAGTACCTTCATCAAGGTATCCCTCTGGTAAAAGGTTGTTCCCAAAAGCTACCTCTGAAATACAGGAATTAATAACATGCAAAACGTCGCACAGGGAGTAAACCAGGCATTTATCTGAGCAAATATCTGATGAAGTGGGTATAGTATGAAGGGGACACACACACACACGCACATACGCACACGCACACACACAGTATGTTGAGCTGCATAATATGAAGTAACACTTCAGTCTCACTCTCGGTACATCGACTAGATATGCCAAGTCTCACACACACACACACACACACACACACACACACACACACACACACACACACACACACACACACACACACACACACACACACACACACACACACACACACACACACACACACACACACGCTGGGAGCTTAGCCATGTCTCAGTGGCTGCAGCAGCAGTGAGGTGGGGAGTACATCGCAGCTGTGCTGAAATTTTCATAGGGCGAAGCGAGAGCTGGATAATGGAACGGGGAGGAGGGTGGAGCGAGGAGGGTGGGGAGGGGACGGTGGAGGGGAGTTACAGAGATCCTCTCTGGCTTAATGTTACTCTGAGATTGGGATAGTTTGAGACCGGTGTAATAGTCATCGTTCTGCTGCTCAGCCACTAGCCCTCTTTCTCTCTCTCTCTGCCCCATCTCTTTATGTCTCTCCCTCTCTCTCTCTCCCTCTCTCTCTCTCTCTCTCTCTCTCTCTCTCTCTCTCTCTCTCTCTCTCTCCCTTTCTCTGCCTTTCTTGCACTTTATTTCACTGTAACACTCATCCTCTCCTTTGTTTGTGTGTGTGTGTGTGTCTGTGTGTATGTGTGTCTGAGCCTGTTTGTCGCTTCTCATTCTGATGATGGTCCAGGACTCTTTGTTAGCCTTCAGCCGAGAGGCACACCGAGCCATCAGGCGCATGATATGCATCTGTTACCACGGTTACGGTGCACACACTAGTCACCTGTAGAGGGTGCTAGTCCCCTGGGCGGGCCTCTCTGCAGTGCGCGGCCATAAGGATGCATTATGCTGATTGTTGGCACACATAATCCTGATTGCTTTGGCCGGACCCTATGCATTGTCCGTGGTGTTGCCTTTCCCCATAATACTTTGCATTTGTGGGTCTGATTTATAACCCAGTGTTGAGTTGGTTCTTCTCGTCTCCATCTCTCTAAGTACAGCTTTGGCTCCTTTTTGTTTCGCTTGTTGTTCTCTGGTTGCGATGATTGGGTATTTCTCCCCCAATTATATTATATTATAATAAATATAGGAATGAATAAGATATGTAT
>NC_136935.1:47788568-47796068 GCF_949987615.1 Pollachius pollachius | reverse complement strand
GATACTTTAAGCTTTGATGTCGGTCCTTATTTTAAATCTTGTCAAACGTCGGGAATTCCACCGACCAGCGACAGCCACTCAACGTCGGCCAACAAACCTATTTTACTCTCAAAAGCGAGGCATTTATCATGGACTATTTGATTATCTATCCTGCTTCATGAATTCACCAAACTATCAGAGCGATCAACATGAGAGATTTATTTAGAAGATGTCTTGTTGCAAAACTATTTTGTTGGTTTGATGATTTGCACCACTATTCCATGGTCGAGTCACCAATCGTGTGCTTTCAAATATAATGAGTCGGAAATCAGGCCATGGCCGTGAGGCACGCTACCCTGATATGTTGCACGCAGTGTGAAGTCATGCACTGAGACAACGTTAAAGCAGCCCTCCAAATCCAGCCCATTTTAACCTTTTGAGACTTTTGTCTTCTACTTGGGTTCACTTAAGCGCAGAAGAATGCATACCATCATTTTGCCCTTTTCCGAGTTCTGGGATTTCAGTATTGAGCGTGCGATGCTAAATGAATGAATGCCGTGGCGGGTGTTACTATTGATCAGCTTCACTCATCAGCCCCATCGATAAGCTGTTTAGAACCGCGCTGTCGAAGGCTTGAATTGGGTCCGCGGGTTAATGGATTGGTAAACAGCGGCTAAATAATAATTATATCAAAATAAAGCGAGTGTGTCTTTCCTAATTTCTGCAACAAAATGTGTGTGAAAATATGATTTATATAAAATAAGAACAAGAGAAACATAATTATTTTTATATAATAATTTATATTAAACCTTCAGTCTTTAAATTGTCTGTGTGTGTGTATTTGTGTGTACGTGTCTGTATTTGTATATGCGTGGGTATATTTCTCTGTATGTGTGTATATTTGTGTATATGCGTTGGTATATTTGTCTGTATGGTTGTACATTTATTCTTATTTTACTTATCTATTATTTTATTGTGTGACAATGTTTATATGTGAAGCACTTTGAGTCTGCCTGACCTCAACCACCACGAGCTGTGGCTCTCCTGCACTGGCGCCAACGTTCTGAACCTTGTAGAAGGTAGAAGCTAGACATGATGTTTCCATCCTCCCTCCCTCATCCCCTGTCTCCTATGCAGGCACTGACTGCGGAGCTCAACATGTACGAGTCCAAGATCCAGGAGTGCAAGAGCGATAACCAGGTGTTGATCAACCAGCTGCAGGACATCAAGAAGAAGTACCTGAGTCTGAAGCAGCAACAGAGGTGAGATCTCCAGTTCAACTCAAAGCTTTATTGAATCAGGGTGAATCCCATTGACAACGACATCTCTTTTTCACGAGAGAGAAGTCTATCGATAAAACATAAAACAAACCATTTAAAATGTACGCTATTGATCATGATAATTACAATAATATAATGACAAATCATTTTAGATATAGTAAATCAATGAAAAACTGTTGCAGCTGAATCAAAAAGGATTGTGACTACATTTCTGAACTGACCCGTTGGGACCAGAGCTTCAAAGTGCAATTTATTACGAATATACGTCGCAAAGAATGTAAAGAGCCAGTCCTGTGAGATGGGTTGTGTGAGTTCAAACTCATGAGCCAATAAGGACATCAGAAAAAATCAAAAAAAATGCTTTTCACTTCTATTTGAAATAGAAGGCCAACCCTCTTTTGATGAGGAATACGGTGATGAGTTCAATTGATGCGTCCAGTTCTATGTATGTAAGGGCTGAATGGTAGACTGCATTGTCGTGCGTCTGTAATTCATGTCACCATAATCGAGCACTGAGAAATAGATTGCTTCTACGATTTTCTGTCTGCAAGAAATAGGGAACAAGAATTGTTTCTGTATAAAATCTAAAATAATGTGTGAGTACATCAATATGTACTGCAGTATAAAGGTGAATTTATTATGAATCCGGACGCTTTAATATTTATAATCTGGGACCCTTTCAATGACTAACATTTAAGTGCAGATTTAACAAGTGCTATGGTCAATGTCTTTGGCTCTGGAGAAGAGTATACATTTAGTTTTATCAGCATTTGATACAAGTTTGAGATCTAGAAGTGTGCTGTTGAAGGAAAAGGCATTGAAAGAAAGCTTCCGACTTTATAGTCAGCCTAACGGTATAAAATTGTGTAATCTGCATAAAGGTGGACAAAACTATATAATTTATTACAATTCTTAGCATATTCTTAGCTCTATAACAGGGCTATACTATTTATTCTAAGCTGTATAAAGGGGCTATTCTATATATATTCTTAGCTCTATAAAGGGGCTATTCTATATATTTTCTTAGTTCTATGAAGGGGCTATTCTATATATTTTCTTAGTTCTATGAAGGGGCTATTCTATATATATACTTAGTTCTTTAAAGGGGCTATTCTATCGTTTCTTCCTAATCTGAGATGAATCCTCTTATTTATTAAGACGGATGGATTGATGAATGCTGATAAATGGATTTATTGATGGATAGGTGACTCGTTAGGTGCATGGATGGATGTGTTTGTGTTTCTGTTTGTGTGTGTGTGTGTGTGTGTGTTTTCCTGTGCATTTGTGAATGTGTCTGTGTGCGTACATACGTGTGTTTGTGTATGAGGGAGTGGACCACGGATCAAGTAGTTCACATGGCGAGCCTGTTTTTGGCCCCAGGAGTAAAGAAACCAAACAACGTCAGCCCCCGTCATCAGAGAGGTGGTCAGATATCTTGGGCAAGGGGCCGGACGTTTCCCTTGGTCTCTGGGGGCCCTGTGGGTGACCTTCCATGCGGGCGACCAGCGAGGGGTGGGCAGAAAGGGGTCCAGACACAAGGTGGATGATAGCCCAGGTGTCCGGGGAGGGAGAGAGGATGGAGCACGCAGGCAACAAAAGGATGTCTCTCTCTCTCTGTTTCTCTCTCTCTCTCACTCTCTCTCTCGCTCTCTCTCTGTTTCTCTCTCGCTCTTGCTCTTGCTCTCGCTCTCGCTCTTGCTCTCTCTCTCTCTTTGTCTCTCTTTATCTCTCTCTCTCTCTCTCTCTCTCTCTCTCTCTCTCTCTCTCTCTCTCTCTCTCTCTCTCTCTCCTTTCTCTCTCCTTCTATCTATATATTTATCTGTTCTCTCTGTCTCTCTCTCATCCCACACCCCCAATCTCTCTTCCCTCCTCTCCTCTCCTGCAGTTTGACCTTTCATGTTTAAATACAAACAAGGTGGGGGCGGGGACGGTATTGATACATGGCCTGTCCTCATTATGGGCCGTTAAAGCAGTGAGTGTGCTGCACGACACCAGACTATATAACGTGAGCTCCTTTCTCAGGGGCTGGTCATCTGTGCTCCATCTTGGGAATGCACCGCTCAGATCAAATCTAATGAAACAGGCTCACCTCTGGGGCCACATAACCTCTGAGGCTGTATTACTTCATGTGCCAAGAGGCGGTCTAGAGTGGGGCCTCAAATGTTTATCTTTGCATTGATTTTATATATGTGCGCTGGCAAGATGCAGGCTTTTTGTTTTTATTTTGGTCTGTGAGAAAGATATAGTAACCCACACATGCGTGCACACGTACGCACACACACACACACACACACACACACACACACACACACACACACGTATTCACTTCCGCATTAAGTATACATGAGGTACATGAGTTGAACCAGAATGATATATTCCTTTTGTCGTCTCTGCGTGTTGAGTCTCTCTCCTCCACCAGACAGAGTTATGAAGCATGTGATCTATATATCTGCTAGACAACATATATCTGCTTGTGGGAACAGATCGGTGGTGGCTGGTGCTCTCAAGCAAAATTAACCCTTCCTCTTCCACAGACACAGATTCATTTTCAGACCAATCTATTATTACACACAATGCTCTATTTTCCTAGG
Organism: Pollachius pollachius; assembly: GCF_949987615.1. Classification (NCBI taxonomy): domain Eukaryota; kingdom Metazoa; phylum Chordata; class Actinopteri; order Gadiformes; family Gadidae; genus Pollachius; species Pollachius pollachius. The sequence continues at coordinate 47,792,218 of NC_136935.1, read as the reverse complement.
GGTATCTGGGTTGAAAACTCTAAGGTCCGCGGTCTACCTGTAGGCAGCCCTGAGCAAGATGCCTAACCCCTGCCTGCCCAGCTCCTTAGTGACAGGTATCCTAAATACATTCACTGTATTGTTTACTTTGGATAGAAGCATCTGCTGAATGAGCAAATGTTGATAAAGCAGCAAACAGTAATGTTCCTCAATCGGACAGCAAGTCCGTCTTTCCCCGACGTCGTACAGCGAGCAAACACTAATAAGCGTTAATTTCCCCCTTGAAGCGGAATTAATTGCAACAGGATAAGAGGAATCACTTTCCCGGGCGAGGACACAGAGAGAGAGAGTGGCCGACGCCTCGCTGACCATATCTCACTAGCAGATTGGACGAGCATAATGGCTCAGCCCCGCTGCCATCTGCACGTACCACAGGAGCCTGGCTCTCCCCCCCCCCCCCCAACCACCCAGCCCCATGCTGGGGACCGGGGCAGTGTTCAGGTGTCTGCTAGCCCAGCCCTGGAGAGGGGCCAGCCTCCGGGAGCATCGGACCCCAGGTGCCCCCGGCCATGTGTTCATTGATTAAAACAAAGGAGGAATTCATTACGGCGTGTTGAGCACGCGGGAAACATGCAGAATCCCATTCACACCGCTGTGTGTTCGCCCGAGCCTCGTGGTGTAGCATTGTGTTCGCGACGCTGCTCTGGAAGTGGATGGCTGTATTTGAAACGGATGGGAAGAGCGTGTCGCGTTTCAATCTCGTAGAGCAGGATGTTTTGTATAAGAAGCAGTGGAGCCCCTTCACGTTCACGTCGAAATACAAATATTGTATTGTATAACAATGCTAGATGCCCCTCCCTTTCCCTCGAGCCTGTGACTTATCTGGGCAGACCGAGTCGATGTCCTTTTGCCAAGACTATTCTTCATGTGGACACGTATAACCAGCCCCAAAACAAGCTGGCTGGGAACAAAATGGAGATCGGCCATGATCCCAGCGCTCTGAATGCTAAACAAGGCAGGCGGTGGCAGCTACTCTGTCTGACGGGGCCGTGCTAATTGTGTGGGTATTGATTCTTGCCCTCTCACTCAAGCGACGCCCGGTCTTAAATAAATTGCACAATTATGCAATAGGAGAGAGAGAGCGTTGCCAGGCAAAGCATTGGTGAATGCCTCAGTGTTTCGATGGCAACATGGTTTGACATACAGGCTTCTCAATGAAAGGCGTACTTTTTTTTTGGGCATGTTTAAACAGCCATGTAATGAAATGTAGCCGAGATTAAACAGAAACCAATATGAAGTGCATTTCAAGGTACAACACCAACCCTAACCCTATTTGAACATACTGTTGATAGACGAATCAGATTTTGCGAGATTCCATTCTTTTTCTCTCTGCAGACAAGTCTGGCCTCGGGCATGTTGAAAGCTAGAAAAGAAAAGAGCTAGAATTCTGATTGGCTGGAGGTTTTTTGAACCACGTAGGACTGCCCCATATTTGTAAATCAATTGCCGGGCCAGAAAATGGTCAGACTGAATACTGCAAACTTAAATATCTGGATAATCTCACAAGGCTAATTTGAAGTAACTCTGTTCTTTAAAACCACCTCAGTAAATGCAGTAGTTGGAACAATGCTCAAAGAGAAGCACAGAAGTGATTAGCCTTTTGTCTTTCCTGGGTACTGAACGACCATTCGAGCACACAATTGCGGCTACCCCAGTAGCAAATTGCAGCCCATCTATTCATGTGTACGGAGCCGTGGGAGACACACCGACGGCATCGCGGTATCAACAGGAACCCAAATCCTGCACGGTGCAGTACACATGAACAAACTGGGGTTTGTAGTGGACGTGGTCGGGCTGCGGTTGCGTAACCCACCCCTGAGGGTGTCCGGAGAGGGCGGCTGAGGTCTAGCCTTGATCAAGGGTAGAATGGAGTGAGAGAGGCTCATGACTCACAGTGTTATCCCATCCTGCCTTAGCGCTATCTCAGTTCTGTGTGGTATTAACGGTCTTCTGAGCGAGACGAATGCAAAGGAAAAGATAAGAAGAACAACGTCAAGGACGAGGAAAATGAATCGCTCTACGAAAAAGAATTTGACAAAGCGATTTTCAAACATGTTACGGAGCGTACACCGCTCTGACGGAAGCCCCTTCCTCTGACGGGAGTCCCTCCATCTCGTTTGCCTCTTGTCGCTAAACCAATGTACCACTCCCTCCCCAAGCTGGCTCAGAAGGCCCTTCCTCTCGCCGACATCGCATATGGGAAGCACCCAATTAGACACGTTCCCTCGTGGGATGAGAACTCCCCAGGACAGAGGTTAGGGGTGGACGGGTCCAGCCGGATCTCGGCCCACCGTTCCACTGCATTGGGTTCTTTGGTCCCTTGATTGAGCGAATGCTAGTTGCAGACTCAAAAGTCTTGCAGAAGGGCAGGGGGGATTGGGGGGGGGCAGGGGGGATGGGGTGTCCTTAATCTCCCAGCAGAAAATCTTTGAGGTCTTAAAGCAGCAATTACAGTAACGTCAATTGGTAATGGCAGGTTTTAGAGAAGGCCTAATGACGTTTAATGAATTCTATAAAGGCTGCATAAATAATGCAGGCCTTTAGGTGTGTAATTATGGCCTGACCGCCGGCACCAGTTTAACCAAATGGATGTGAAGAGTCAGCTGTTTCTTCCTCTCCGCCTCTTCCTTATCTAGATCACCTGAAAAAAAAGGACACTAAAATTAAAAAGCGAATACTGCAATAGAAAACACTGAGGTCGACTACTCTTACGCACTGCTTGGACCAAAGAGAGCCAAACTGTCACCTTGAATTAATGGAATCCCAAAAAGGAGCCGCTTTCATTTTAAAGAGCTTCCTCCTTGGGCTCTGAGCACACACACACACACACAGGGGCACACACAAACACACACAAACACACACACACACACACACACACAGGCACACACACACACACACACATGCATGGGTACACACACACACACACACACACACACACACACACAGGGGCAAACAGGGACACACACACAAAAACACACACATCCACAAAAACACACCAATGCACAAACACACATCAATGCACACAAACACACACCAATGCACAAACACACACCAATGCACACACAGACACACACACACCACACACACACACACACACACACACGCACACAGACAGAGCAGAGAGCTGTCTCCATTACTGTGCCAGCGAGGTCTGATGCACCAGATCCAGCAGGGCTTATGTCCGCCGGTTCACCCTGCGTGGCCTCTGTGGAGTCCCCACTGTCTATTGCCCACAACGTGACTAAAAACTCACCCCGGCTCACACACTGTGCCCGGCCCGCTCTGCTCTCCTGGGGAACCCGGCCGCGGATGATTCACAACCCGCTGAACCCACACACGGCCACCCGCTCCTCATCAACGTTCACGTCTGCGTGTTGATTTAAAAAAATGACTTTAATGCCAAATTTAGCATTCCGATTATAGTGTGTTTCTCGGCTTTGTCTCGCGTCTGAGAGCGCTCCCGTCAGACAGCCTTGGCCCCGCGCTCGGGGAGGAACTGGCTCTTTTACCTCGCTACCTCGACTCTCGTTTTGTCTTTTGTTTTGTCTCTGTTTTTTGTCTTTCATTGTGTTTGTTTGTTTTTTCTTCCCCCCCCCCTGCCACACAGCTCT
>NC_136935.1:47771068-47786068 GCF_949987615.1 Pollachius pollachius | reverse complement strand
TGTGTGTGTGTGTGTGTTTTTGCCTTACCCCCTGCCATGGGGAACAGCTCCAGGATCTTCAGCTGAAGTTGAAGAGCAGCCCTTGGGGCAGCTGTTTGACCAAACGCCCCAGAGCCAACCCCTGGTCGCTGGTGTTCAGAGAGCACTCAGACCCCCTAAGAGCCGTGCCGTGCCTGCCTCTTATTTTACCCTTAATGCGGCCCATAAAGATGGGATGCCCCCTATGTACACGGAACATTACACCACACACCCTACGGGGATGGTGGAATACGACGCACACGGCAGCAGCATTTTAATGCGAGCATGGGTCAGGTCAGGAGTTTATGATGCGAGCTGGGATGAATTCAGCCACCGGCCCGGGAGAGATTTCAACAGCCGAGTCTCGGGGGAGAATCCGGCGGATCAAAAGCCTTAACCCTCGATAGGTTCTCGAACAATCCAACCTATGACTCCGGCAGCAGGGCTGTGAATACGCTATGGATTTAGCAACGTTTTGAATTACTCGGCTCCGGTTTAGATGTAACGTTTAATGAGATTTTACTGTTTTAAGCTTTTACTTTCGCATTTTTCTCTGTCGTGTCTTGTCTGCCACCTACTCCATTCCTCCTTTTCTCTCGGGGGCTTTTGCTTTGAAAGCCATGGTTAGGAGAATGAAATCAAATATTGGCCTGTGATGCCCTTTGAGGCTGGAAGTGTGACAGCATACCAATAAACAGGACTTGATTTGTTTTTGGGCAGCGGACTGCAAACAATTAGGGCAGCTTGCCCTCTCTCTCTTGAAGGTGTCCAAAGCCGACCATAACACAATCAGCCATAAGGTTCACATCATCCGAAATTCCTTGATATAGTCTTCGTCACCACATGAACACATTAACACCTGAATGCCAGCAGATAATCTCGTTTGAAAGGAATGGCATATGTCACCATGGCAACAGTGCATTTAATAATGGCATTTTCCTGGCACCTCACCCTAAGCATTGAGCCCCCCTTTGTTCAGATCCCTATCTATTGATCATGGGGAGGTTACCAGTGGATCGCCTTTCACATGGACGGTCTACATTTTTCCTCTCTCCCGCTTTGCATTAACTGCTCCGCTTTAAAGGTCAGCGTGTGTCCCCATTCCCGGTAATCACCTACTGAAAATCGATGGCCATTAAGGTTGTCCCGACCTTAGTTATACACCCATCCACCGATACTGAGGTACCCCCCCCCCCCCCACGGGACACATCTCCACATATCTCATTGATGTGTCCATGAATGTAGAATAAATTACGTGGCCGCATGAAATCCCTTTTTTTTTTTTTTTGCACTTTGATTCCTCAGGGATACGATACGACTGTATTTCACGCCGGCACCGTTTGTTGAAAAACGAAGCCTGAATTTCTAACCTTTATTCGCCTCCATAATTAAAAAGTTCAGTCGAACCGTGGATTCTCGCTTTTGAAGCTGCATCGATTCCCCGCAGCACGGCACCATATCAGTCTCTCGGTGGGGCCTAGGCATGCTTGGCTAGGCCGCACGCCCGTCCGTCCGTAGACGTGCCTGCAAATATTTGCTTCTTTTGACACGTTACCGCGCAGTGAGCGGAGATAGGGCCAGGGGCTGACGCTTGTGCAATAAATCCCATGCAAATGAGGCTACAGGTTATTGCATCTTGCACTTTCTGCAGGCGTGAATGTTTTGAGGCGGTGTGCGGGTGCGTGTGAGTGTGTACGCCGTGGAGTCATCCCTCCTCATGTTTATCAGGCGGAAGATATGATCCGGCGTGACCGAATTTATTCGGAGAAGGTGCCGGCGTTGTGTTGGGCTCCCACATTCATCCGTCTCTCCCTGGGCCGCTCCAACACCACCGCTTGCTCGCTAACAAAGACGTACAATCTGTCTGTGCTCTTTACGCACGGTCGCAGATGCGCACGCACACACATAGATGGACGCGCTGCGCTACAGGCACACACACACACATGGAGTCATAATCACGCGTGCGTGGGGTGTGTGCGTGAGCACACACACAGACACACACGTACAGGGACACACTGAGCTACAGGCGCACACACATTAAGTAATGAACGCACACAGACGCATACTCACAAATCCTCTCTCATGCTTACTCTCTCACACACATACAGACGCACGCACGCACAAACACAGACACACACACGCGTATGCATGGACACTGAGCTACAGGCACAAACACATAAAGTCACAAAGGCACACATATACATACTTACAAACTCTCTCACGATTACTCTCTCACACACACACACACACACACACACACACACACACACAAACAAAGACATATTGAGCTGTATGCGCATAGGCTTGGATTCATAGAGCACACAAAGACAAATACACATAAACTAACGCACACAGATGCACACATACAATATTGCCACAGCCCTACGGATGCATCTAACCTACCCCAAACTTTACTTTCATTGGTTTCTTATGAATAACTCAAACGATCCAGCCCATGTTAAACGCCCTTTGAAAAGGCCATGAACCCAGTGTAAACCCGGAGCTGTCGGACCCAACATGAGGGGCTGGAGATAGGGACATTAGCCCAGAAGGGAGAGACTCCCACTGAGGGAAAAGAGAGCGCGAGAGTGTCCCAAGGGACCCTGTTCAACATATAACTGCATATTTTTACATCCCTCTTTCTTCACCTGTGTTTTCTGCACACCTTCGGAGTGGGTTCTGGCACTATAGCCTCCATCATGGGGAGGCTGTTCCGGCTCTATAGCCTCCTTCATGATGGGGGGGGGGGGGCTGCTCTTCCGGCCTGTCTCCCCAGAAGACCCCCGTACATCCTGGAGCTTTAACCCGCTTCTATTGTAACCTTGGTCGTCCTGGAGAAGGCATTAAGATGATCCGCTGATCCTTCCACAGGGTGGCGTGTCCTTGAATAAGGAGCTTTACGCAGAGGAGAGAGACACAATACCACCCATAGGGATCATCATTGTACAGCGGGGATTACGGAGCGGATAGATAGTCTCGTTCCCTGGGAAAAAATTAAATGTGTTATGGGACTCTGTCAGCCTTCCCATGCCTCTGGGTTCTGTATGGGGTTTGTGTGTGTGCGTGTGTGTGTGTTTGTATCTGTGTGACGGGGAGGTGATGGTGATGTCTTCTGTACCTCCGGGGATGGCTCTCAGAGCAAGAACTCATCCACTCTCAGTAATTACTCTTTCAAGACTGCTATTACGGAGCATTTATTGTTGTTTTTTTTCAGAATTTGTGTGTGTGTATTTTGAGCTGTGGATATGTGCCTTTGTCTATGGTCTTCACCTCCTAAAGATTTTTAAACCATTTGGATGAAACTGGGGGGAAAAGGTGGTGCCCTTGTCCTTTTGAGCCCCCACCGCCAACCCCACCTCGACCTGGCCCAGATCGTGACCTTGACCCTGGATAGTCCCAGGCTGGACCTCAGGTTCTGACCTCTTTTGAACTCTGGTCCAGCGCGGCTCAGAAGAACAAATGCTCAGAGGACTCTCCAGAGTACAAAGTTGCTGCTAATGTGGTTCATTGTGCCTTAATTAAGTTACAAAATGAGTCTAATCATATTAAAAATCGCAGTGGTCTGACCAAACTCACAGGTTTAATGGTAAAACGGACTGCATTTCTTTAACGCTTTTCTAAGTGGCCACTAAAAGCGCTTTACAATATTGCCCAACATTCACCCATTCATGCACACATTCGCACACCGACGGCGGTGTCGACCACGGCCGACAGCCGGCTCGTCAATGGCCGTTAGGGTGAGGTGTCTCGCTCAGGGACACCACAACAGTCACCTGGGAGGAGCCGGGGATCGAACTAGCAACCTTCCGGTTACCAGCCAACCCGCTCTACCTCCTGACTCCGCCTCACTGGTTTGGCGCCAGTGTCCAGCCCAGTGCCTCCCAGTCCAACCAGTGTCTGAACGGCCAACAAAAGCCCGGCCCGCTTGATATTTCCCAACATCCACCGTCTTAACAGATCGACTGAACGCTGCCTCAGCTCTTCCCATCACCCTGCCTTCCCGGAGGTTCGGGTCTTGTGCTTGTCTCTGGGGGGGGAGTGATGAACACGGTACAAATCAACACGTCGGATGTGAGGAAGGGGGTGGAGGCGGACCCCCATCCGTCACGCGGGTGATGGACGAGGCGGGGGGGTCGATGCGGGGGGCCCCTCTCGCGATGCTGATCTACGTCCGACATCTCACTCACTTATCCCCGGGAATGACGGAGACGGCCGGAAAGGGGGGGCGGGACCGCCGGGTGAAATGCTGATGGTGCCGCCCCCATCCGGGACGTGGAGACAACACAGCGTAGCCGGATGTTTATGCATGAGATGAGTGTGTTTATTGCACTTGAAGCCTATTAAAACGGGGCCAGCAAGGGGGGGAGAAGGCCAAGAGATAGAACACAGTGGGAAGCATTCACGTTAAATGGTCGGATTCATTCGCACGCACACACGCGCACACACACACACACACACACACACACACACACACACACACACACACACACACACACACACACACACACGTACACAAAAGCATGTAAACACACTTTGTCACTGTACCTAAATGAACACAAACACAACTCTCCCTTAGTAATCCCAGTGGGATTCTTCCTTTTTTGTGCTCGTGAAATACCGCCAAACAAAGCGACGTTGTTTGCAAGCGAGCTGTGGCCCCAATTACAATTACGAGTAGCATTTGTCACATAAACACTGGCGTGCAGTCGATCAGCTCCGTAATCCCTCAACCTCTCAGCCAGAGTGCTTTACAGTAAGGGGCCGCAAACAACACCAGATACAACGGCATTGATACAACTCTGATGCCGCAACGTCTATTTTCTTTTTTTGCTATTTGCAAAAAGAAAAAGGCACGAAGAAAAAGAAATGGTAGCATTTTGTCGGCCCCTGTACCCCTAGGAGGATTCTTTCAGAAGGCATAGCTGCTATAGGCGAGATGCTATTGCTGCCGGTGTACGGGTTGAATGTAAGTCGCCACGATTGCATGAGTCAGAGCGTATATTTAGATAAAAGATGGCGGAGGGGGCCTTTAGTGGAGCTCAAAGTTCTGGCAGAAGCGAATAGCTATGTATATATATATTTAGAGATAGGAAGAGGGATCCAGCGAGAGGGAGAGAGAGCACCGGGCTTCCTTCCCTTACCTGATTAGATAGATGCTCTGTGTTTAACAAGGTTTGGCACAGACTTCCTCTGTGCAACAGGAGCACTTCGACTTGGCAGTGGAGCACCACTAACCTGTGCCATTGTTCTTGTGGTCACTCTCTCTCCCTCTCTCTCTCTCTCTCTCTCTCTCTCTCTCTCGCTCTCTCTTTCTTCTCTCTTCTCTCTCGCTTTCTCCCTTCTTCAATCTCTCTCCCTCTCTCTCTCTCTCTCTCTCTCTCACTCTCTCCCTCTCTCTCCCTCTCTCTCTCTCACTCTCCCCCTCTCTCTCTCTCTCGCTCTCTCTTCCTTCTTCCGTCTCTCTCTCTCTCTCTCACTCTCCCTCTCTCTCTCTCGCTCTCTCTTCCTTCTTCCGTCTCTCTCTCTCTCTCTCTCTCTCTCTCTCTCTCTCTCTCCCCTTCCTCTGCCCTTAATGCTCCATCAGAATACCCATTAAAGCACCAAGTGGGGTTGGGCTGACGGTGGAGGAGGAGGGTAGCTCAACCGGTGTTTGCGGTTGGGGGTTTTCCCTATGTCACCTCTGCCAAACGCAGTGCGTCTTCCCTCGCGGCGTCCCAGCAGCTCGCTCTCTGTTGTCGTCGTTGTCCCCCCCCCCCTCGCCACAGCAACCTCACCTCCGCCAGACCGGCTGTCAATCACCCGGGCTTGTCAACAAGCCAACACTGAGTCACTTATCCAGTCCGTTAGCCAGTCGCTCAGCGCCCGCGCAACGAGCCACCGCCGCCACCGCCGCCGCCGCCGCCCGGATGACAGGGCGGGCCACCACTCGTGTCAGGTGTCAACGCCGCCACTCACTTCATAGCAGGTGTCTCGGTGCGGGGGCGCAGGGGACAACTCCTCACGCAACCAACACCACAACCAACACCACCAGAAGCCCCACCGACACCACCAGCCCCACCATCCCCACCACCAGAAGTCCCCACCAACCCCACCCCCCAGCACCGCTGTCCCCTCCCTGCCGTCGCCGCCCGGCCTGATGGATAGCCGTCCGACGGGGCGTTTTATCACTGCCGCGACGCCGCGCAGGGTTGAGTACATTTGTTGGCTTTCGTCAATACTCGGTAAACAGACATTACCTGCCCTCTCTCTTTCCCTCTCTCTCTCTCTCTCTCTCTCTCTCTCTCTCTCTCTCTCTCTCTCTCGCTCTCGCACTCGCTCTCGCTCCCTCTGTCTCTCTCACCTCTTGCTCACCTCGCTCTCTCTCTCCCCCTCCTTCTTTCACTTTCCCTCTCCCTCCCTTTCATTCCCTTTCACTTTCCTTCCCTCTTTCTCTAACCACTCGCTCACCTCGCTCTCACCGATCTCCCTCCTCTCTCTCACCGTCTCTCTCTCACACCATCTCTCTCTCTCTCTCTCCCTCTCTCCCTCCCTCTCCCCCTCTCTCCCTCTCTCTGCAGTGGGGAAGCAGGGGCTCTTTATCTGGCACATAGCGAAACATCTGCGGCCCGACATGGTGATTTATGAGCCGTGGTTTTATAGTCACTTTTTAAAGCACCACAACTTGTGCCTCCTCTCCGCTGAGCAGATCCCCTCCGCTGATCCGGTCTCCAGGGTTTCGCCCCCTTTTCCTCCTGTTTTCTGCTGGGGGTAAACACTGCACAAGCCCAGCCAGAGTGTTGCATGGTGTCTATCATTTACCTAATTGGAGGGAGGCAATAATAATGTGTTTGCTAATCGAAAAACATAATCCATGTCAATTATATTAGCAGGTTTTTTATTGCGATAATTAAATGTGTGAACCTGTCTCGCGCAAAACGTGAGCCACGACAACCCCAAAGGAGTAAACAATTACCCTGATCTAATGGACTACAAGCGCGCACGCACACACACACACGCGTGCCCGTACAGACACATAAACACACACACACACACAGACAGAAACACGCACACGTACACGCACATAACAGAGGCAAAGACATGCACAAATGTACCCACACAAACAAACAGACTCACACACACACCACATTGTATAAACACTTGTATGGTGTGCGATCAATTTTAATGAATTACCAGAACCATGTTTCAAACAAAATTATTATACACAGCGGACAGGACTGCCAAATACCATTGGCCCATCGTGTGTTCTGCATTCTGCCTCGCCATTCCGGAGGCGCTGTCATCCGCAAATGATGTGCCTGTAAAACGAGAACGGGTAAAATGCTGTATTAATATTTTACGCAAACTTCTGTTCACTCTCTGAAAGCCACAAAAACAGCGACAAAACCCCCCCCCAGAAACAGCGGTAACCCTCCCACGCTTTGACTTTCCCTCACACACAGACAGACAGACACACTCACACGCGCGCGCGCGCACACACGCACCATGAACTCCCTCAAAACGTCGGTTGGTGTGTGAACGTGTCAGTTGTCCTCAGTTCCTCTGTCAGAAAGAGTGAGCTGCACAGCGCTGCGATGCTACGATCCACGCGCTCTCATCCACAAGCTTTCACCTCCATTTGCCCCCCACCCTTAACTGCATGAGCCGCGAGGGGTGGATGGAGAGTGGGGGTCCTGCACCCCACTTCATTGATGTTCTTTGTGTGTGTGTGTGTTTGTGTGTGTGTGTGTGTGTGTGTGTGTGTGTCGTTCCAGAGAGGAGAAGAACGCGGCCAGGACCGTCTTCCCCATGATCCCAAGCCCACTCTGTAACCGGCAGCGCTTCACCGGAGGAGGGTTCAGCCTCAGCGCACCCGCCAATAAATAGTGGAGGGACACACACACATGCACACACACACACACACAAACGCGCTCACCCACACTCACACACATACACACACACACAAACGCATGTGCACACAATCACAGTCATACACACACACACACACACACACACTAACTTAAGCATTAACGTGTGTCTGGAATGCTGTTTTAATAAAAAGAGCAGAGAATAAAGTTGGTAGAGTTGAGGGATGTTGAGAGACTCCTCTCAGGGCTGGGGTATTCATGCAGGGGCAGGGGGGGGGGGAGCAAAGAGAGTGAATGAGAGGAAACAGAATAAAAGGAGGAAGGGGGGGCAGGGTCCTCTATCGTCGGGGAAACCGAGATAATAAACTGAAAAATGAGATGTGAGGAGAAAGTGAGCTTTTATTGGATCGAGGGAGAGAAAGAGCGAAAAAAGAGAGGCGGAAATATAGAGCAGGATTGTAAAAAAAAAAAGAAATGCCGGGGAGGGAGATGCCTGCTCGTAATTCCTCCCAGGTCTGCAGTCCTCTGCATCAGAACATCCCTAAAAGCCTTCCATCATGAATAATTGCATTTCTGAAAAAAAGGAAAATCGGATCTTGAAGTACCAGACTGCTCCCCCCGCCCCCCATCACACAGACACAGACACACGCACGCACACACACGCGCAAATGCGCACGTACACGCGTGCGCACACAAGTGCCCACAGACACACACAACCCCCTTGCTATCGAAATTGAATGCAACTAGATATTGTTGTCTGCTGTGATGGATGGCAGTTAGGTGCAGTGTTTTGGGAAACGGCCACATCACCTGCCTTTGTGTCAATGTTGACAAGGTTGTTTTTCTCTTGATTTGACAGGAGCGGTTTGATTGTGCCGCTTGTAATAAGCAAGATTACACAACTAAGCTCTAATTGAAACTACAGGCTTGAGGTAATTAGACCTGGGAAGTATGCAAAGATCCACCAGATGCTTGAAAGACTTTATACAAATACATTGTGTACATGCTGTCATAGTGGTAATAATGAGATATATTTAATGACATTTTTGCTCAGAATGGTTCACAAACAATTCATTAGTCATTTCTTATCATTTTCTCCTCCTGGTACATACTGTTGATGTCCCTGTGATAAACCGATCTTCAGTTTGTATCAAATACAATCATGCCACGAAAGCAAGCAGCATGTCTTCATGTCAGTAATATCCAGCATTAGGCAGAATATTCAGAAAACATAGAAGAAGATCAAATACACATTTATATTCATCTTATCGTATTAGGTCGACAATATATCACACACTGTGCTACTTACATGTGACGAGAACATTGAACCTCACGGGGATATCGTGAGTTTTAAACCCACGGTTATGCACCAATAAAGGTAAAACAAATCAACTCTCTCTTTCCCGACAAGGGCGGGCGTCCTCACAAACCCCGAGTCGGCTCAACAGCTACTGCTAAACACCACTGCAGGGACCAACACACCCCCACATCAGGGACAATACCTCTCTCACGGGGGTATTCTAATCGCCCCCCCCCTCCATAACACTTTCCCCTCGTCGTCAGCTCATGACCCCCCCCCCCCACACCGTGTCCTCCCACCAGAGAGCCATCGAGGAGGAAGATGGCCCCATTACAAAGTGTGATTCCTGCTCCTCCTGAGGGAGTGCAGTCTCCTTGTCAGCTCAAAGGGGAATTGCCTGCCTGCTCGTGAAATTGCCCTCAACCGCTTCTTCCCCCCCCGCCCCGCCCCCGTGGGGAGATGACGACCGAGAGACAGCAGTGAGGGACCTCACGGTTTCCAACATGGCCGCCGGTGAAGGAGTGCATTGAGGGGTGTAATGTTATGTAATAAGCCCGACTGGGAGGCGGAATCCTGTCCCAGAAACCACTACGGGTAAGTTGTCACTCGGCCACCCGTTGGGACTGGGATGAAGGTATGGTGTAGTATTGGGTATTTGGGGTTGGAACTGGGTCAAGAGGTCATCGGAGCCGGCTGTACGACCGTTATAGCAGAACTTCTGGTGGGGGGGGGGGGCACAGAGCCTTGGCAGGAAACTGAAAAGAGAAAGAGGCGGAGTTACACATTGTTTCCTGTTGAATTAGCCAATTACCTAGGTCGACATTTGATTATTAAACTCATGTCTGGCTCGTGAAATTAGGCAGGAGGTGATAATGTTGGACATAGGAACAAATACCAGAAACACTTATTTAAAGGTGCACTCGCAAAAGGGCTCTCTGATTCAATCTAAACTAGATTATGTCCATACTAAAAACCAACAAATCCTTGCCCTGACGAGCTTTGAACTTGAATCAGAATGAGAAATGAATGAAGGTGGTAAAGGTAGTAATTCAGTGTGTTGGTATCCCAGTAATCTCAGAGTTCTAACGGGTCTAGCAGAACCTCTGGGGAACAACGCACGGAGCCTGATTTGATAGATGTTCTACAAACGAAAATTCATTTGCGTGATTGGATGAAGCTATTCAATAAGCGTGTTTCTACAGAGGCCAAATAAAAGGTGTTGATTTGAAACCTTCATGGTACCCGTTTTACAGTTCACGACTGCCGGCCGAGTTTGTGTCGTTGGTTAAAAGCTAATCATGCGCTTACGGATCCGCGCCTACCAGCGACATAATTGGTGTAAACATACAAGAAGCGAAAGAAAACAAAACTACCAGTTCACCTGGCTTTGAGGACAAAATGAAACGACAGCGCAAGCCGACTGACACACTCCAATTTCCCTGAGCACAAAGAGGTCCCCAGTTCAAACCTGCACTGCTTCTGCTCTGGGTGACACTGCAACCCACCAGATATGGCAGGAGACAAAGATAGGAACACACACACACACACATACTCGTTTTGCCTACACACTCCTCTGCACCACTTTCTTTAAACGCTGCGACCAAAGGAGTGTGACTGTGGTGTAAATCATTCTGCTTTTTATTGGTCATGTTCTTCTCCCAAGTATTTAATGGTACAGGCTGCGTGTTACACTAGATGAATTCCTGCTTTTACTCATTTAACTAAGCTATAAGCTTAGGCTACGACCGTCCTACCTACCTACCTATCTACATGTATACCTATCCACCTATGTAGCTGCTTACCGCCCTTACATTTACATTTACATTTAGGGCATTTAGCAGACGCTTTTATCCAAAGCGACTTACAATAAGTGCATTTTTACAATAAGTACATTTGTCATTAGAAGTGAAACAATATATCGCTGTCGGTACAGTAAAGACGTTCATAGAACCAAGTGCAAGTATTACAATCGCTAGGCTAACCCATTCCCCGTGTAAAGCAGCGATAGCAGCTACTGTAGATGCTACACAATTAAGTACCTTGAATAAGTGCAATGTACAAGTGCCAGGACGTACAACATTCAATGGTGGCTGTGCATTGGTTTCTATGCAGAGTCGAGATGAACTCTGAACAGGTGAGTTTTGAGTCTTTTGCGGAAGCTGGTGAGCGACTCTGCGGTCCTGACATCGGTAGGGAGCTCGTTCCACCACTGAGGTCCCAAAACAGAGAAAAGTTGTGACTTTGCCCTTCCCATTTACATAGGCCACTAACCACCTACCTACTCGTGTACCCACCAGTATTAGCCAATTCGTCACTTTTACCAGATTAGCTCCCTCGCTTCCTCCCTGCCCCATGCAATTGGTCCATCGAGCCGCCTGTTCCGCTTAATCAAAGCTCAAGCGAACACCAGATTGGCCAGCCCAAACTGTTAAGGGCTGATTATGGTTCCACGTTAACGCAACGCAATGACCACGCAGACGCTTCGACGCAGTCTTGAACCAATATGGTTCTGTGTCTGGTTTTAGTAAACGGACCCATCACAGCCCTTGCTGCTGGTGTTGCGGAGGCTCCGCAAGGACGTAAAGGGATCCGTAACACCCTTGCGTTGCATGAAGTTTGGACCATAATCAGCCCTTTAGCTTCTTCCTCCCCTCTTGTATAATGAAATCACAAGAGGGCCTGTAATGCGAGGCGATATACCTGCCCCAGACCTACCTAGGTAGAATCTGTAAGATGGTCTATAGATGGTGTTATTGACATGTGCTGTCAGAGGCATGCTTTATTATAGGCAATAGGCCAGATAATCCCTTCACTTCAATTAACCTACATTCCCTTTTAATGAGGACCGCACACACATTCCTCTTCCTGGGTCCAACAGGCGTGTTGTGTATGCTTTTGTGAATACTAGGTTGTCTTGATGGAACACAGTTTCCTTTTCATCAGCGGCGCGGTTTCTCTCCGCTAATAGCCCCTCTCTTTCTTCAACAACCCTTTCTTCCTAAGACCTCTGTTGTTCCCTCCCGATAGAAACGCTCAAGCCCTGGGGAGTTGCTCCGTTTTAAACGGTTATCCATCCTGTTATCTGTCCTCTGTCTCTCACCAGTTCTCTCAATCGCTCAGCTAATGTTTCTTGTCTCTCTCTCTTTCTTTCCGTTTCTCCATTTCAGTTAATCTTTATTTCCGACGTCACACTCTCAGTCACGCACGCACGCACGCACACACTCGCATTGTCTCCAGGATGGAACTCACAACGAAGGCAACGTTTCATAATTGCCACGCCTATAAATAGGACACTGTTTGTATCGTTTTGCTGGTCGTCGCTCGCCTGACCTGCCAGACATCTTCACGTGCGTGATCTTCCTGTCCAAATCCAATGTGTTTGTGATGCTGTATCGCTAATCGGTTGCCAACACACCCACACACACACACACATACACACACATACATACATACGTGATCTTTCTTTCCCATTCCCACGCGTCGTTGGTGCTGTATCGCTAATCGGTTGACAGCACACACACACACACACACACACACACACACACGCAATTACACGCAGACGACCCAGAGAAACACACTGGGAAGCATTCCCGTTAAATGGTCAGACACATACACACACACACACACACGTGTGCTCTTCTCACAAAATCCTCTTCTCCACACACACACGTGTGCTCTTCTCACAAAATCCTCTTCTCCACACACACACTTGTGTTCCCTCTGATGGATGAATGTTGCCATCGTTGGCCAATATCCCCCGGCGATCTGTTCGTGGCGTGTGTCTCCTGACATTCTTGTTAGAATATGAAACCTGTTCAAATTCAACCCCACCATGCTACGATTGTCCAGAGCGCGTACAGCTGGCCCCCGGCCACGGGTGATGTCTCACGAGACCAGGCGTTCAGAGGTCCCACCACCTGCCAGAAGTCTGGGGATTTCTGAACGCAAGTGAGTTGTTTGAACGGCGGCGAGATCGCTGGCTAACAGAACCCGGCCCCTACGTTTCAGAATCACTTTGTAACACGGTGAGAGTATGGGAGAAAACTACTGAGGTTTAAAGCAAGTATGATCTTGCTTATCCACAACAAGAGCTTTTAAGCTTATTGAGGACCGACGCCCCGAGTAGCTTTACATTGTTTGGTCCCGTTTCATTGATTGTGTAGTCGGGCTACAGCATTGGTGAAAGTGAGGCTTTCCAGTGACTTTGTTTAAATATTTTTTACCCAGGACCAGAAAGGCGTGTTGGTGTGACCACTTGTTCATGTCCCAGCCCCAGTATCAAGGGCCGCTCCAAAGAGTCGATCGGTTCTGCAAGGCAGCTTTTTGTTTCACTTCTTCTTTCCCCCAAGTTTTAGCAGGGGGAACCTTGGAGAACGTCCTCGGTCTCTAGTGGAGCGAAGCGTCTGGAGACTGACCTTTTTTGTCTGGACCACATGTTGCATCTAGACCGCGAGCCGACCAGATGATGTTTGTTTATAAACCACACTCAACTTTAGTGGTACTCAAACAGCCACTTGCCACAGACAAGCTCTGAACTTTGAAGCAAATAATGAAATGAGTAAAACCCCAAATAAGAATCACAGTTCACAAAAAAAAAGTTCAGCTTTGGAATCCTGTCCTTTTTTTAAATTTGTTTTATTATTTTTTAATTCTAATTGAACCTCAAGAGTGTAAAGCAAGAACAAAACAACTGAAAATGCAACGATTCCTCACCAGTGGCTTGCGGCGTTGCGACATGTTGTATCTCGACCACGGGGCGGGGGGGTCGGTCTGTGTGGTGCCCCCCTCCTCGCGGTAGGAGGCAGAAGAAGAAGAAGAAAATGACGACAAAGAGCCAGCACTGCTGGTGAACGTCAGTAATGAGAGGCAGCGATTGAAGAGCACACGGAGAACTCTCGGTTCAGACGTTCCGGTCTCCATGTGGTTCACGCCGCGTGTCTCCGTAAACAAATGGGGGGGGGGGGGGGGGGGGGGGGAGTCCCAATGGCTGTGTGTGCATGTGTGTCAGTCACTCTCTCTCTCTTTCCCACAGACGCACGCACGTAAATAAAACAACCACGACATGAAGTAGGTTTGGCTTTGCCACGGCGGGTTGACTCGGTGGGTAATTGCGGTTTTCTCATCTCTACTGAGGATCCGCACTCGTGTACAATCTATATTCTATACATCACACGTTATATATGGGGGGGGGTGAGATGATAGAGCAGCACACCGGTGTTGGATCAACCTTGTTTAGGATGACAACATGCTATCTTCTGCTTTTTCCTCCTGCCTTGGGCTCCTCCTACTCGCTCACTCTCTCTTTTCGCTGTCTCTCTCACTATGGCTCTCTTTCTCTCCCACTCACTATGTCTCTTTCTCTCACTGTCACTCTCTCTTATGCCATGTCTCTCTCTCTCTCTGTCTCTCTCTCTTATGCCATGTCTCTCTCTCTCTCTGTCTCTCTCTCTCTTATGCCATGTCTCTCTAACTCTCTGTCTCTGTCTCTCTCTCTCTCTCTTATGCCATGTCTCTCTCTCTCAGTCTCTCTCTCTCTTATGCCATGTCTCTGTCTCTCTCTCTCTCTCTCTCTCTCTCTCTCTCTCTCTGTCTCTCCCTCTCTCTCTCTGTCTCCCTCTCTCTCTCTCTCTGTCCTTGTGCTCAGGGTTGCAGCTATTCTTTCCCAAGGACCCACCGACCCAACGGATCGATAAGGCTAAACCCCCTGCATACCATGGTTTATTTTATATTTAAACACGTGTATGTGTGGGTGTGCGTGTGTGCGCGCGGCTGTGGTTTTCGGTTTTCGTGGTCACTCAGGGCTGTGAGAGCGGAGTATGGGAGGGAACCCGGCGTGAT
>NC_136935.1:47656855-47770868 GCF_949987615.1 Pollachius pollachius | reverse complement strand
GGGGGGGGGGAGAATGCGGAGAGGGGTGACTAGGAGGAGGAGGATTGGGGAGGAGAGGAAGAAGGGTGAAGAGGAGGAGGAGGGGGAGGAGCAGGGGGAGGAGGTGCAGGTATTACCTGGGGAGCTTGGCGGTGCGTGATCTGATGTGTGCCAGATCAGATTTTGCTGAATGGCCCGGAAAACGGCCGCGCTCCGGGGAGACGGGAGCGGCGGCGGGAAGATGACTTGGCTCCTCTTGCAGAGCGGAGCGTCCCCCAGGAGCCCCCTCTTGATTAGAATACCAGTAAACAAATTACCCGCCTCTGTCACGGGACGGGACGGGACGGGACGGGACGGGACGGGACGGGGGGGAGTCGACTCTGCCGATACCGCCTTAATGATTTCTCTTGGCGATGGTGTCTTACCATCACCAAGGTAACACACTGGGGGGGCGGTGTTGGAGGACTTGTCCTTCACTGAAGAGGACTTCAGTTGGCTCACTTTTTGGTGTGTTGTGAGGCGGCACTGTGTGGGTGATGTTTTTGGACGCGTTGTCTGCTGAGGAGCACAACCCCCAACCCCCCTAACGTGAATATTGATGGACATTATTTGATGTTTAATTATCACGTGTGTGTGTGTGTGTGTGTGTGTGTGTGTGTGTGTGTTTGAGTGACAGTGAGTGAGTGATTGACTGAGTGAGTGGCTGAGTGAGTATGTCTGTGTGTGTGTGTGTGTCTGTGTGTGTGTGTCAGAGCGGGTGAGTGAGCGTCTGTGTGTGCGCGTGTGTGTGTGTGTGTGTGAGAGTGAGTGAGTGTCTGTGTCTTTGTGTGTGTGAGAATGAGTGTGTGTGTGTGTGCATGCATGTCTGAGAGTATGTGTCTTTGTCCAATGTTGTAAAATAGTCTCACTCAATTCACTTTAATGACTTTAAACATGTTGTAAACACAAAAGACTGCATATCTTCAGTGTCCATGTCATCTGGAATGGATACCCGCTTTAAAAAATACCCCAAGAAAACCCCCCAAGAAGGAATACTGCAGGTATGGCGGTCATTGCTGTCTAAATATATCAGTCATGAAGTATATGAACCAAGTGGATATCAATATTGAGCTGGCTTGTCCTGCAGTTGGCACAACGGGACCATAATACATTATGATCCCAGTATGGGTCCTTCAGGGCCTCCCGTCTCATTGGCTTTGGCTACTAGCCCTCCTTAGAGCCCTGGAGAGAGTTTGACCTCAACACTGCAGAGCACTCTGCCTTAGAAAAGGACCTACCGAGACCAGGCTTAGCAGTCCAACATGCCTGAAGAAAACCTTGTTTTTTTTGGGGGGTGATATGGGTTTTAACGACCAGAACTCATGAACAGAGTTTGTTCAATGGCACGATGAACAAGGAAAGTATTTTTTAATTTTGTATTATTGTACCTAACTGTGTGAAATGTCTCGGAGTGCTCCGAGATCGGTCGGTTTCCATGTCAAATTGACCGGAGATCGGAATTTCATTATTTTCGTCTTTTTATAGATACTCAAGGTTTGGTTTTCTCAGCTACACGACTCAGGACAACGCTAATGGACCCATATAGACTGATGATACGATTAAGTTGCGCGTAATTAAATGTCTCACCTATTAATTATTGTAGCTCTGAGTATATTTAGAGACGGACTCTCACTGATGCTGCATGCTCAGTTTTTCTCTTATTGTAATACAATCTGAGCCTGATTAAATTACGTCCCCGGTTCAGGTTAAGCCGTCTTTACTTCATGGATAACTTGGCTTATGCTGGTGTGACCATGTGGCAAAAAAACAAATAGTTGCACCATTCAGAATACAGAACGATTGTGTTTCAGGGTGGACTTAAGCCAGAGTTTGTCGCACCAAAGTCTATAATCTGTTGTCTGCAGGCACCATAAATGATTGAAACCGTCCAGCCCACGATTTATGGAAGAGGGCTACATAGACTACCCTTATGATTGAATATAGGTCGTTCACACCTCACACTCATGGAAGAACGGTGACATTTTCTGCTTTGCATCTATTCGTTTTTTTTTATTTATTCCTGATCGACCCTGTAAGAGGTGCTGAATTATTGTAGAAATATAACATTCATCTTGCATTTTTTGTTCACTGGTCTCTCTCTAATCCCGACCACTGGCAATTACCAAGCCACATCTGATCATTTTACTTTGAAAAATCAGTTTGTATTTTTTATGTAATCTTGTTTGAAGTCATTACTTGGGACCCTACTTACGCTGGTAAAGCTATTGGGATTGTAGGCCTATTATTGAAAACAACTTTGAATCCTTTGCACTGAGATTGTTTTAAGATACTTAGACTCAAGAGAAAATTGCTTTGGGTCCAAATTATTCTTTTCAAATGACAAATTATTAAAAAAACGGTTAAGGCACCTCAAAGGCAAAATCACATTGTCTCTCTTTTTTGTATGGATTTTTTGCGTGGACTTTGGGTTTGTATGTGTTGAAGTTTGACATGTCATTGTTTCATTTTCAAATACTCAAACCAACCAAACCTGTCAACCAAGGTGATGGTAGGAAATGTTTTGTAAAAATCATTCTTGGACTGAGGCTATAATAGTTGCATTTTTACTTACAATGAATGTGTGCTTTTGGCCTACAAAAGGTATAAAGCATTTTGGGCTATAACCCTAAGCTACAGTAAATGCATGGCGTGAAATGAATTGTAGATGTGTTGGGTGAGAAGGCAGATATGGGTCTGAGAATGTGCGTTTATGCACTCGCTGCTGAGAGGAGACAGAGAAAGAGAGGGAGAGAGAGGGAGAGAAGGAGAGGTAGAAAGAAGGACAGGGGGAGAGGTCCAGATAAGGAATATAGAACTCAGGGGTTCTGAGGCTCAAATTGTCTGCCTCAGACTGGTTATATCTCCAATGATTTGGGCTCTGAGCATTTAAGATATTTGAAATGGCTGGGTAAAAAAATTAAAAAAAAGGAAGAAAGACGGAAGAGAGAAAGCGAAATGAGAATATTACCTTTAAGATGCTGAATGTTCGAAATTCTCCAGTCTCTCTCTCTCTCTCTCTCTCTCTCTCTCATTTGTGTGTGTGTGTGTCTGTGTGTCTAAACACACACACACACACACTATTTAACAAATTTATAATTGTTGTGGGTTATATCCGAATATAATATATTGTCCAAATATAATACTTTCTTTTGAATATAATGTGAACCTATTTTTATGATTGGGTCACTTAGGCCGAATAACAAACAAACAAACACATGTTGACGTCTATAATTGTAACACAAATGTCAGCTTTTTGATTGTCACCAGCCATCACGACCATGGACAGCTCTTATCTTTCTCTCTCTCTCTCTCTCTCTCTCTCTCTCTCTCTCTCTCTCTCTCTCTCTCTTTCTCTCTCTCTCTCTTTGTCCTTCCCTCCCTCCCTCGGCTCAGACAGACAGATGCACTTTGATCCTAGGACGTGCGCGTCCTTGTACCCAACAAAGGCTATTTGGCTGTTATCCTTTTCCTTAAGCTAATGAAGTAAGCATAAAGTAGCGACATGAATCACGCACGTGGCCCACATCGTTTGGACCATTTCAGCGGCCTCCTTTTCCCCTAATTGGGGCGTCCATACAGGCGACTCTGAGTAAGTCAGTGGAATTATTAGTGCAAACACGGTTAGCCACTTCCATTGTAGAAGCAACAATGCACTTTAGAAAAAGGACCAAAACATGTCATCCATAGACGACATGAGCAAATTATCTCTATACAAAACGAGACGGACCAACAACGCAGACAGAAGATGTCAGATATTATTACGAAATTATTCACACCCTCTCTTTCTCTTGCCGTCGCTGGACACTGCCGTGTGTCGACATAATCTCAAGGGCAATTTTCTCATTTCGATTCTATTTCAAGACAACCCAATTCCCCTTTTGCAGGAGGCAAAGAGTCGGCGCAATTAGCATTACAAAGGTGTTGTTCTATTGCTATTGACGAGTTGGTACAATATTCACAAGCAAAAGGTGAGGCGGGCCTCAACCCAGACAGCAATCTTTACCGTCAGATGCTACGCAATTTGTACATCAACCCCCCCTTTCCTTCGCCAATTCCCTTATTTTCCCAGCCTTCCTATGAGATCGAGAGGGTCCACAGCCTAACAAATGAAGCCAATAACATGTTTTGGAAACAACCCTTTGAACAGTTATTGAAGTTGATATGTTATCATTTGCATATAGATACACATTCTTGATCCAGGCTAAATGTTTAGCATACAAAGTACATTTGTCTCTTTTCTTCCCCCCACAGTTCCTTAAAGCTGAAATCTTCAGGGAGGAAAATAAACAGGAATCCACTGTTGTTGTTCAGGTGGGTAGTGTGTGATCATGGATTATTAAAGCAGCAACAGCTCAGCCTTCAACGTCAGGGTTCCACTTGGAGATCAAACATGATCACTGATAGCAAATCGTTACTAGGCTGCAACTGGAATAGGATTCAAAGGGACTAACATCGCCTCTACCTTGGCCTTCCCCAATCCTCACTGAGACGTCTGCAGTTGTTCTAAATTGCAGCTGCGTGTCTTCTAACTGGCAGCAGGACGCGTGAGCTCACCCCCATTCTGGCCTCCTTTCACTGGCTCCCAGTTCTTTTTAGGATTGAGTTTAAAGTTTTATTATTTGTTTTTAAGGCACTTAACTGGCTGGCCCCAACCTATGTCACCGAACTTGTGCAGCCCCACTCAGTCCAAAGGTCCCTTAGATCCTCGAACAAATGGCTTCTGCATGTGCTGCGCTCAAGCCAAGGCAAGGCAAGGCAACTTTATTTATATAGCACTTTTCATACGCAAGGCAGACTCAAAGTGCTTCACATATAAACATTGTCATACAATAAAATAAAATAATAGATAAGCAAAAGAAAACATATGCAAAAAAATAGTATAATAGATCAGCAAGTGCAATGTATTTAAGATCAGATCAACAGTCTCTCTGGTACCCACGTCGGGACTCCAACCCGACCTAAAGGAACGTGGTCCTCTCTCTGGGAATCCAACCCGACCTAAAGGAACGTGGTCCTCTCTCTGGGACTCCAACCCGACCTAAAGGAACGTGGTCCTCTCTCTGGGAATCCAACCCGACCTAAAGGAACGTGGTCCTCTCTCTGGGACTCCAACCCGACCTAAAGGAACTTGGTCCTCTCTCTGGGACTCCAACCCGACCTAAAGGAACGTGGTCCTCTCTCTGGGAATCCAACCCGACCTAAAGGAACGTGGTCCTCTCTCTGGGACTCCAACCCGACCTAAAGGAACGTGGTCCTTTCTCTGGGACTCCAACCCGACCTAAAGGAACTTGGTCCTCTCTCTGGGACTCCAACCCGACCTAAAGGAACGTGGTCCTTTCTCTGGGACTCCAACCCAGATTCTAGGACTCTAACCCAGACAGAACTTGGGTCTCAAACCCTTATCCTTTCTCTCTGGTATCAGATCATGTATCTTTCTGGTAAAAATAGAAAACAAGGGCAAAGTTAAAAAAGCATTTTAGAAATGTATTTAAGATGCAATGTATTTAAGATTTAGCAGAAAGCTAAAGCAAACATAAAAGTCTTCAGTCTTGTTTTAAAGGTGGTCAGAGTTGGGGCAAGTCTTAAATCTTCAGGGAGGTTAATCCAGCTATTTGTTGCATAGTAACTAAATCCTGCTTTCCCATGTTTCGTGTTTACTCTGGGGATAATTCACTCAAACAAAGGGGTGATGGAGCCTTTGCAGCTGCTGCTCCACGTCTGTTGAACCATCTCCCCCTGGATATTAGAATCGCCCCCTCCATTTCAGCCTTCAAATCCAGGCTAAAAACCTACCTTTACTCCCTGGCCTTCCTGGTTCCCGAACCCTGTACTCCTGCTCATTTTCTGTATTTCTGTGTTGTGTGCCCTGATATTGAAGGTTTCAGTTTAGTTATGTTTTATATAATTACGACTATTGGTCCGATGTGTTTTTTGTATTACTTGTCCTTTAAGTTATCCACTGCACAGCACTTTTGTCAGTTATGTTGCGTATAAATGTGCTTGATAAATTAAATATACTTACTATACTTACTTGGTGGAAACTCATAGAGCCTAGACGTTTACTAATGTCCACACTGCGAGCAGCCAAATAGGACGCCATACGAGTCCTCCTGTGTTGGGAGGGTGTTCATGAACAGAACCCGCACATTGCTCTTGAACGGAGGCCATTGAACTTTGAGCGAGACTCACCGTCACACCGCAGAGCGAACCGCCACTTGGACACGTATCCGTCGCAGCCCCGGCTACAGTTTGTTCTGTAAGTCCTTTTCCATTCAGGCAAAAGTGTGTGTGTGTTGGTGTGCTGTGCCTAGCATTACCCGTCTCGCTTTCTCTTGATGTCGGGAGTAAAGAAGCAATCAGAGGGTTAGCGTGGATAAGGAGCGTGTCTCCCATCGCAGAGGACTAAGGCCACTTAATACCCTGCCAACTAAACATCTCACCGGTAATGCGAACGGCTTCTTTTTCTCCATCATTTTCTTTTGCTTCTTCTTCTCTGCCAAGGAAAGGAAATTGCCACCCAAGTGTAACTGTCAGAGAAAATCGAACCTGTGTGCTGTGTGCAGTCTTTGAGTCTTTTCATCAAAGCTGCAGCCTGTGCTAAATATCCGCTGTGTGTGTTTATTTGTGTCGCTCTTTGCACGTGTGTGTATGTGTGTGTTCGCATGTGTTTGTGTGTGTCTACTGTATTTTATTTTTTAATCTACTTCATCCTGCTGCATTTGTAGCACTTAACAACATATTAACAGTGCAGAAATGACTAATGCATTCACTCTCCTTTGTTAGATGTTTTTCGAGAGAGTATGCATCTGATGGGAATGAATTATTAAGATATTAAAAGTACATTTATAGCTTGATGGCCAACCGTAGCTAATTTATCGTTCAAATCGGATCCCAAAGTCCAAGCATTGTCTTGACAGTGTACCCTGCGCAGCAAGTCAAGCCAGATGGATTTCTTTAGCCCTTAATCACTGGTACAGTCCAGAGCTATTTGACAAGTGCCTCTGGGTCTAAGCTCTCTGATGGGCAGGGAGTCCATTTCCTCTCCAGAACATAAAAGGTGGAAAGCATATGAAAGAAGGGGACTTGAGTGAGGGACGGGCCTTGCGAGGTGGCAGGTGTTTCCGGTAGTTTTAGTTGAAAGTGTTCCATCGCAGAGACACACAAATGCAATAACTCAGCAATCCCAGATTATATAAATGACACGCAGCCCGGTTACATGAAATGAGTGAGCGTCGGGCGTGTTGGCACGTCAATAACAATACGTTTGGAGATACCTCTGCAACAAGGGTTTCTGATGATGAGATTTAATGTTTCACTTTTTTGAATATATTCATATGAACAGATTGACATTGTGAAAGATAGACCCTCTTTTCATATCGAGTTTCTTGTTTTTGTTCTTTGCCTCTTCTTTGACCGTGACGATGCATTTGAAATGGATGAGATCCTGCTGTATTGGTACCATCCAAACGACCTGCCTCAGATAGACCTGTTTTTTCCTCACTTGGGAGGTGATTGTAATCTATAATGCTATTCAAAACACCAATACATCAGTTTGATTCATAAGAGGAAGATGTTAGAGGAACAAAAAATCGTAATCTGGAAAAATATAATGTGTTTCCCTTCTCCATCACGCAGTAGAGACACAGAGAAGGTCAGAATAGATTCTTGTGAAGTTTAAACTTCAGGAAAGAAAGTTGGTGGCATAGTTTGCTTTTTTTAAGAAGCCGGCATGCCATTTGGAACTTTTCTCAGAACAGATGGGAGTCATTCCAACTGTTTTAAAATCTGAGCAGTATTGAAAAAAGCAGATGTATCGGGGTTCCAATCGGAGCGTCGTCAAACGTTGTCACAAAGCAGGTCACACTCGCTCGGCCAATAGAAAACGACCAATCTGGAGAAGCATTTCTAGCCAGAGGTAGCAGAGTTCTCATATTTTACAGAGAATCTCCCTGTTTAACAACATTATTCATTTTAGTCAGAAACAACACAGAAATCTTCACCAACACTTTGTGATGCCAGAACAAGTGATTCCGGGTTTATCTAACCTTTCAAACATCCAAGCATTCTTAACGCTGTTTCATAGCCGTGATGATGAAGAACCTTTATTAAATAATTTGTACATTGGTATTTCTGTACAAAATGTTTTTTTCCCACTTAAGTGCAGTGAGCCAGGGGAGCAGCTCCACACTTTATCGACATGCAGAACCGACGTTCTCCTCCTCGTCTCTCTGCATTCGACTCCCTCTCGTGCTATCTCCACGGCCACATTGTTACACCTTCTGAAACAGAAGCAGCAGTTGTCCACAGCCTTATCTGCTGTGCCCAAACACAACCCAGCTTGATAACCAATCTCTCTGACCTGACCCCCCCACCCCAGGAGGGAGGCAGAGGGGAGTGGAGGAGTGGGGAGGGACAGTCCAATGCCAGCGCCCTTTAATGAGGCAACACGGGAGCAGTGGTCTTACTTCACAGGCAGCCTCTAAAAGGTTAGCTCGACCCAATTAATTGCTCCCGTTAAAAAGGTCAGGGCACTTTGTTAAAGGGAGGGGAGGCGAGTTGGGACAGAGGGGGGGGGGAAACGGGGAGGCTAAGGGAAAGGAGAGCCTCACCGCCAGCTCATTAACCAGGCATCATTGTGCTTTATTATAAGGCAGAGGATATTGTTTAAACATGATCGCTGCCGCGACGCACCAGGGCACCGGATACCCACGGCTGGAGAAGCACGGCTGGAACAGGGTTTGGAGCGTGGACTCGGCCGGAGAGTTGTGCGTTTACGGAGAGTTTCCGGGCAGAGGAGAAGAAAGTTTGGTGCGTGACCTTTAGGGGGCAAATGGTTGTCTCTCCCTCGCCCAGAGGAGTCCTTGCAGACGGCATGAAGCTGCGTTCTTGGTAGTTGGCACCTGCTCCAAGGGGTGCGTTGATTCCGCCCGGGTTGGAGTTTGGAAGATAGAGGCAGTGCTCACCGGATGCCCTGATGGAAGTTGTGGGGTCTTGAATGCCCAGTATAAGTACATGGCTGTATATTTAGATTGAGTTAGTGGTAACCTTACAGCGATGGACAGTGTTTCTTGGCAGAATGTCAGAGCTGTGGAACCGTCGAATGAGGGATATAAATGGCAGCGGCTTTAGGTATGCTCTCTCTCTCTCTATCTCTCTCTCTCTCTCTCACGCTCTCTCTTGCATGCACACAGGGACATCTGAACCCCATCTCAACACGCACAAGGACACACACACACACATACATGTACATGCACACACACACACACACACTCACACACACACACACACAGTTCATACACACAAACACACACACAGTTCATACACACACACACACACAGTTCATACACACATACACATCACCACACATCTCTCCATCTGTTCATTATGCTATCTCAAACGCAAAGCACTCAGAGACATGGTGAAGTTCACTGGGTTCAGCCCCGGGGTCAAAAGGCCAAGCTTACGTTGTTATGAATATTCATCTAGTAATGAATATGGCTTCACTTTCTAAATACGGCGTTACAGCTACAGCATCTCATCAGGAGGCGAGATATGAAAAGTGAAGTCGGGAAACATTGAATTTTGAATTCGACCGAACGAAAAACGTCCTGCGGTGAACAGCACGACGGTATCACGGCGATATAACAAGTCCGTCTCCAGTCCAGCGACTTCACTGTTTGGGCCGTGCCCCGAGCCGACCTGCTCGCGTGGGTTTTACGAGGCTCTCAATTCAACACGGCCACCGTCCCAGGCGAGAGAGAGAGAGAGAGAGAGAGAGAGAGAGAGAGAGAGAGAGAGAGAGAGAGAGAGAGCGAGGGGGAGAGAGAGAGAGAGAGAGAGAGAGAGAGAGAGAGAGAGAGAGAGAGAGAGAGAGAGAGAGCGAGGGGGAGAGAGAGAGAGAGAGAGAGAGAGAGAGAGCGAGGGGGAGAGAGAGAGAGAGACAGCGAGAGAGAGAGAGAGCGAGGGAGAGAGAGAGAGAGAGGTGGGGAGTGTAGGCGTGTGTGTAGCCACAGCACACCCCCTTCGACTAAGCACCCAGCGTTAGAGAAGCAATCTAGAGCGGTTAATTACAGAGAGTCACCAGACGTGGCAGAGACAAGAAGGTGCTACACGGCAAATCTTCCCGGAGACATGACAGCTACCTCGCCGGCGAGATAATTAAAAACTCAGCATCCTTTAGAGGGGCTGCCGGCGCCAGCGGCCTCCACAGTGCCACGCCGTTAAAAGCGCTCGTTAACGCGGACCGCGGGAAGTGGGAAGGTGGTGAGAAGGGCTGGTGGGTCGCGGGTCTTGTGCCGTTTGTTTGTGTACCCCCGTGTGTGTTTTTCTGTTGTGCGTGCTCAGAGAGGATGGCTACTTTGTGGCTTCCGCTGGGTTTATAGGACTGTTTGTCTGGTGTGTCAAGTACTGTGTGTGTGTGTGTGTGTGTGTGTGTTTGTGTGTGTGTGTGTGTGTGAATAACGATTGTCTGCCGTTTCAGTGTCTGCTACTTTGTGTCTACGTGTGTCTACTGTGTTTGCATCCTGTGTGTCTAGTTGCTCATACTTTACTAGTACTCAGTACCGTGTGTCATAGTACGCCGTGTTTCTTGCTCTCGTACTACACGGCAAAAACACAGATAAAATGTACAAGGTTTTAACATGCAGAAACTTGTATCAGGGTCAGAAGTTCTAATACGACTTATTCGATAACACTAATGCAGACAAAGCAAGTGATGTTCTACCACGAGTCTGACCGTATCGTGACCGGCTCCTAAGATGTTTTTCTTTTGGTGTTTGGTGAAGGACATTTTTTATGGAACGTCGATGAAACATTTGAGTGAAACCTTTCTGAGGGAGTTCTTTGACGGCCAGGCACAGTGGGCAAGACAGCCCTAAATTTTACCCAGAATCACTTTAGGAGAGGCTCTGTCGTTACGTGAAGCGAATGGGTCAGCATTTCCCGGTACAGTGCCATCGCATCGATGATTCCCTAGGTTTTATGCTCATAATTATTATATCTACATTATTGATAATATTCTAAATAACTACGGTTTTGCATATTGTGCTGGTGCGAAAACATCTCTTTTGTCTAAATTCTCTCCATTGCTTCAAGTGTGGATTTCAGCTGAACATGGCGGTGAGCTGATTCACCCATCAATAGGACATGTTTGCTTTTGTATGAGCCTAGCTTGGTGCACAATCCCAGCAGGTTAATGGGGGGTGCCACCCAATTACAAACTATTTACTGATCAATGTCGATGTGATGTGAGAGGGAAATGCTTCGGTAACAAAGACAATGCTACACACAACCTAGGTAGATGCCACACTCCACTAAGCTGACTTTAACTGGGTAGACAAAAGCTGTGTTCGAAATTGTTCCCCATCACGGATATAGTGCACTATATAGGGTGCCTGCCATGTTGTAGTGGTGTTCGAATTCTGAGTGGTTAATTTGATGCACTATATAGTGCACTTAAAATACCCAAAGAGTGTACATACGATGTTCCCTACATGTTACTCCCGTATACCACAATGCAATGTGGTCGTGTTTTTCCGGAGGAGAAGAAGAAGCTGAATAACCGCGAAAACGTATACATTTAATGATGGAGTCTCCGGCTTTCGTTTAGAAATGTCAACAATTTATTTGGGATTTAACATAGAAAATTTAACATTCAAAATTAATAAAAAAAAAACCTTGATCAAGGAATTGTAACATTTAACATCAATACAACCTCCAGCTTTCCTCGTGGGTGCCCGGTTTGTTTACAGGATGTGGGCGCATCTGTCTGCGTCACACAAATACCCGGCGCATTTACTGACGCAAATTACGTTTAGAAATGTTCAGCGTAGGGTCCGAATTCTCGTTTGATCATTCCCTATATAGTGCACTATATCATGAACAATATATAGGGAATAGTGAGTGAGTGAATAGGGAACGATTTCGAACACAGCTAAAGACTCAGGGTGGTGGTGTTCGAAGACCGGTTTATTGTCAACGTTGATTCAAAATGATACATGAGAGGGTTCTTTATGTTTCCATGCAGGGGGCCACTCCCTCAGTGTGTGTGGTGAAGGCTGGTTGAACCTGTGCCCCTTGATTGCTCAATGCACAACAGGTGTTCAGCCTCACCCAGCCCCAGAGTCCAATCAGTCTGACTCAGGCCAGGTGAGGCGCCTTAAACCAGCCATTATCTGAACACATTCCACAGCTTCCAGTTACTTCAACACATTCTGCCAAAAATAAACTTTTTTGCAAAAAGCCACTTCAGAGGCATGGACGTGATTCCCATCCGAATCTACCAGCGGGCTGTTTGCTGATTGGCTCGCTCGCCCATTGTAACAACACAGCATCTGTCAACTGAACTCTGAACTCCGATGAAACAAGCTGCGCCCACACTGGCTGCAGCATTGTAAAACCTGAGGTAAGTGTTCTACACCTCCACTTTAGGCACATGCAAATATACCTCCATTAACATCAACATACGCACACACTCATACACACACTATAGAACACACACACACACACACACACACACACACACCATAGCGCACACACCATGTAGCACAAGCACACATACACACACACACACACTACACAAATCCTAGAGCACACACACGCGTGTTCAACACGGAACGTAGTAAGTACAAACACACTCTTATCATCCTCTGCGAGAGCATTACAGCCAGCCGGATAATTTCCTCTATCTTTCTCTCGACCACCCGAGAGGCTAGACAACACGTATCAGGCTGGGAGATCTATGGCACAGAAAATAAATTGAAAAGTCCTCCATTGCTTTCGCCCATATGTGTGCCACCTTTTCAAATAAAATCCAACATCAAATATGTATTTATTACACCATGGATTAGTGTGTGTGTGTTTGTGTGTGTGTGTGTGTGTGTGGGGGGGGGGGGGGGGGGGGTATTTGGATATGAGCATGTGTGTATTTATTTGTATTTGTGTGCGTGTGTGTTTTGTATTTTTGTGTTTGTTTGTGTAAGTCTGGGTACTTTCATGAAAACAGGGAAAAGGCATTGGAATCTAACTATTAATTTCTCGAAGTCTGAAAATAAATGTAATCCCAAAAGTTTCTAAAAGTGAAGGAAATGTGCTTCATCGAATTAATGAATGTGGTAATTCACCGAGTTTAAAATATTTCATGACCTTCAAAACTAATGATATAAAGTTCAAAATATCAGGTGTGTGTGTGTGTGTATATATATATATATATATATATATATATATATATATATATATATATATATATATATATATATATATATATATATATATATATATATATATATGGCAGGTATTCACTCTAACGTCTCCTGAAAGGTTTGATGGCTAAGCTAGAGCCGATCAGGCCGGCTGGTTGCTAGCTGAAGATTGCCTCACACACTATGCTATGGAAATGTAGATTTAACACTGCCTGGCTACAAATGGAGGTTCAGATTCACATGTCAGGTGTTGCAGTAGTCCCGGGATGGGAAGGGTTGAACAACGTGTGGCAGAGTCCCCATAGACAACTCAAGTTGAAGCAGCTTTACCGGGCAGATTGGGACCTTTTGACGAGAATTGATCAAATGATGGGGGGAGAGAGAGAGAGAGAGAGAGGAGATACATACAACAGCTATAGATGATGGAGAGACAGACAGACAGCAGCAGATGATGGAGAGACAGACAGCATCAGATGATGGAGAGACAGACAGACAGTAGAAGATGATGGAGAAACAGTTAGACAGCAGCATCAGATGATGATGATGATAATGGAGAGCCAGACAGACAGCAGCAGACGATGGAGAAACAGTTAGACAGCATCAGATGATGGAGAGACAGACAGACAGCATCAGATGATGGAGAGACAGACAGACAGTAGAAGATGATGGAGAAACAGTTAGACAGCATCAGATGATGGAGAGACAGACAGACAGCATCAGACGATCGAGAGACAGACAGCCAGACAGCATCAGACGATGGAGAGACAGACAGACAGTAGAAGATGATGGAGAAACAGTTAGACAGCAGCAGCAGATGATAATGATGATAATGGAGAGACAGACAGACAGCAGCAGACGATGGAGAAAGAGTTAGACAGCAGCAGTAGATGATGATGATGATGGAGAGACAGACAGACAGCAGCAGATGATGGAGAAACAGTTAGACAGCAGCAGCAGATGATGATGATGATGATGATGGAGAGATAGACAGACAGACAGGCAGCAGCCGACCATGGAGGGAGAGAGATGGCGAGAGGGAGCAGCAGATGGAGAGAGAGACGTCAGCATATGATGGAGAGAGAGACAGCAGCATGTGATGGAGAGAGAGTGATGTAACTAGTAACTAACGCATAACGCATAACTAAGACTCTCATTTATTCAATTGATACCTCAGCTGAAATCTCAGCGTGGTGTGGTGCTTTCAGGGCTCTGCCACTCTTTATTGTTGAATCTCTTTCCCTTGACCCTTACTTCCCCCCCCCCCCGATTCCCGCCCCCTCCTCCTCCACCTCCTGTCTTCCTGGCCTTTTGCTCTCTCCAGCCTTGCTGCCTCAGGTCAGCGTGTCATCTCTAGTCAGCCTGTTGTATCTGCAGCGAGTTGAGCTCATTGCCTCCATGTGCGTCCGCTGCCCGCCGCAATGCCATCATCAGTTATCAGGGGGAGATTGAAGCTGTTCTGTCTGTTCTTTATCCTCTGGAAGGAATGGGCGGGGCATTTGAAAGGCACAAAAGTGTCCACAATACAGGCTTGCTCGGTTCGCAGAATCGCTTTGAGAGCTCTCTCGCTGAAGGATGTTGGCGACGGAGGCGTCTCTGTGCTTTGGCGATGAGGTATATTAGCGTGTTAATGGGGCGGGGAGAGATGTCATTCACTCACAGCAGTCTTTTTTAAAATCACACATTAGACTTTTTGTGTGTGTGCGTGTGTGTGTGTGTGTGAGAGAAGCATGTGTGAGGGGGGATGGGTGTGTGTGTGCATGACTAGTCTGTGTGTGCGTAGCGTCTGTGAGTGTGCATGTGAGTACCGTCTGTGTGTTTGTGAGTAGTCTGTGTATGTGTGTGTGCGTGAGTAGGGTCTGTTTGCGCGTCTGTGTGTGCTGTAATGGTGACGACTATGATGATGTTAACCCAGAACGTTCCTGTGGTTAGTTGTTCTGTGAGATAAACAGGATAACTGTCAGCCTCTTCTGTTCGTTGGGGCTCCTCGCCATGACACCTGGGATAAACAGAACACGTTGAGCCGCGCGCTGTCGGCCAGAAACTTAAGACGTGATTTGCGTTGGCTGTCAGCCTTGTCACTCACAGCGATGTAGATGGAGAACCGGCGCGATGCGGTTGAATCTGGTTTATTCTTATCCTTTACATCCATGGGTTTATTCAGTCTGCCGGTAATCTTTGTCATTTTCTCCTGCATGCCGCTGAGAAATTGTTGTGAATCCCTGTTTTAAATCATTTTGTTTCACCACAGGTGTGTGTTTCTAGATGTACTGTGGTTGGTCGATCCAGACCTCCTTCCAAATGTGGGGATTTGTGGAGATGATTCATCTCAGCTGTGTCCCAGACTCTCCGTAGGGAAAGGCTGGTTCTGCAAGATGAACACACAATTAACACTGGGTGATAATTGTTATCCAATGTGGAGTGTGTGTGTCGTTGATGGCTGGTTCAAGCCGCCTCACCTGGGAGGACGGATTACTACTCTGGGGCTTTGGTGAGGCTGCACATCTGTTGGGCATGGACTCGTTAAGGTGCACAGGTAAAAACTAACCGTCACCACACTCAGGCTATGTTTACATGATGAGGGTCTGAACAGAAGACGCAAAAGTGGCATCGCGTCTTCACTTTTTATTCCGCGTTTAGACAAACGTTTTCGGGAGGAAATCTGCGTGCATACGGTGATGCTAAAGTGCGTGGAATTCGATTAGGTATGCATGTCAGGCAGCTAGGTGGTGCTGTGATACACTATCACACAACACCGCCATGTCTGAGGGCATGCGTAGAATCTTCCTTCTTCTCTTATCTGCGCCGCGAAAACCAAAACATAATTACAGATCCTTCTCTGTTCAGTAAATCTGTACATATCCTGTACATTTCGTGGAAAGACTCCTGTAAGTTTATGAGAGCTGCCAGAGCAGCTTGACGGTCCGACGCATGGAAATAATCCAACATGTTTGTTTATTTCCCTGTACTGGGGCATGTATGTGACGTAAACGCGTACGCGACGTGAGCAGATCTGAGCTTTGCGTCTTGGTAGTGTAGACGGAAACGCTACAGCGGAGCGTATTCAAGTTTTCCGCTCTGGAGGGTGGTTTCAGATTTTTGCGTTTTTAAGCCCCAAAAACGCCGTCACCGTCTAAACGAAAGGCACTTCCGATAAAATATTTTGTCGTTTTTACCCGTAAGCGTCCTCGTGTAAACGGGGCCTCAATCTCCTTCACGGCAACGTCGACAACCAGCTCATGTGTCATTATTGATCAGCTTTGACTGTAAACTGGTTTTCCAACATCCCCACCAGGTGTTCCTGTCTGGAGAAGCCCAGTAAAAATCACCGAGGTGGAGTGTAGCAGCCACCTAGGTCCCGGGTAGCATTCACCTTGTTACATCCTATTATCATTTTGATGAAGGAGACAAACTAGCACTTTTATTGTATTTTTCTAGCAAATTGTCTATGGCAAAGACATTTAGAGCAAAAATGAAATCCTTACAGTCTAAGCTTAGCGCGTTCTTCACGTTTCCAAGGTATTGAAGCCCTTATAGTACATCAATACAATGGTGGCAGATGCTACAGCTCTGAAAGTCAACTATTGCTATCAATGACAAAAGGCCTACAAGGGGTTTCAGATTCCGAGCAGAAATTACCCTTTGTACAGAGGCATCATTGTGGGTGGCACAGGTGTCTCTTGGAACACTAATTATGTGTCGGCTGCTTTTATGTATCAGAACACGGGTGGTACGCTGAACTACTGAGTATGAGTGTACTGGGGAGTAGATTGGGACCGTGGTGCATAAATGAACAGACTCATAATTAGTGTAACGAGTGCCACCTGTTTTTGTCCTACATTTACAATACATTGAGGGGATTTAGCAGACGCTTTTATCCCAAGTGACCATTCATTCACACACACACCGACAGCGGAGTCAACCAGGCAGAGCGACAGCCATCTCATCAAGAACAGTCAGGATGAGGCGCCTTGCTCAGGGACACCTCGACACTCTGGGAGGAGCCGGGGAATCGAACTAGCAACCTTCTGGTTACCAGTCAACCCGCTCTACCACCTGGGCTGCTATCACCCCCTGTCCTATGATGTTGAAATGGGTCTTTGAGACTATACGTGACTTCATCCAGTCACGTGCTGTTTTCCTTCAAATCAAAGTTTAAAAGTTGCCTATATCTTCACTGGCCAACTGGTAATACTCTTAGTGCACTGATTGGAGAGAGATTCCCTACGTGACATCAAAGTCTAGCCCCTGAGTAACTATTTCAGCAGCAACACGTCCCTGCACTCTAAATAATGCAGAGCGAGAGATGGTAAGAAAGCGAGAGGTGAGCGAGAGTGAGGGAGCGAGACGAGGGGAGCGAGACAGAGAGAGAGAGAGAGATCATCTTACCTGACATGCCCTGTTCTCCCGTCTCAAGTCTGCCACGCGGAGAGGGAGTGGGTGCCTTCCCGCTGCGCACCCTGAGGTGTGAAGATGGATATCCTCATGCACTGATTGGGGGAACAATCCTGCCTGCCAATCGAGCGAGCATTGGCAGCGGTGAAAGCGCTCAAGCTATACCGAGTCAGCACGTAGGAGATCAGTAGCCTCGCCGACCTTACTGTCAGCCTCCATTTTGTATGAAAAGCCATCATCTCATCTCCAGTGTGCACATGCTCTGCCCCGCCATTCGCACTCTGCCCTGCGGTGTGAATTAGCGCGTGTGAATGATCCACCAGGTTATTAGGTTTTTTATTATTTTTTTTATTTTTTTTTGCTTTGAAAACGAGTCTACGTTTCATCTCCTCCGACGTCGTCACGGGAACAGAATCGTGAAACTAACTCCGACCTATTTGTAATAGGAGGGTGGTATAACCTTTCAAAACGCTTAAAGCCCCCACGCATTTTCGCATGCTCGGAGTCTTTCACAAGGCTCAGCAGACCTATAGCTTAAGTTAGCAACCGCTATAGCTCTCTAGACAGTCCCTTGTGGTCATGGCCTCCAGCTAGCTGGAGTAGTCAAGCCCCCAGAAACACATGTATCGTATCTTCATGGGTTTTGGGGTAGGCGCTTTCGTGGGAGGCCTTAAGGGAGGGAGGGGAGGGATTTCTACTGTTCACTTTTCAGAACCTAGCTTACTCTGGCTGGTTTCTCCACGGTTGCCCACCGCAGCTTTAAGAGTGAGTTGCCCACCCACCCTTACAAACACCCCACAACGACGGGCCAACGCTCTCCTTTTGGGGACTGATGGGGCCGTAAACATGAATGGTCAGTCCATGCAAACGATGACGCGATAACGAGCCAAAGAGAGTTTCTGTCGAGCACACATTCATTGCGAGATTCCCTCCCCGATTCTTTTCGCAGAGTAACGAGTCTTGACCCCTTGAATGAGGTGATCCCCCTCTGCTGCCTAGCGAGCACTCACCTGATGACTCCTCTCGTTAAATGACCTCATTATATCCGCGCTCGCATTGGAGTGGTTGTCGCTCCCTGTGGACGCATATGTCAATTCAGTGCCCCCCCCGTGCTACTATCAAAGGAGAAGGTCAACAACAGTTGCATGACCAAGGACTCTCTTTCATATGGTGACCTTTCTGCGCTTTACATGCGAGGTAATCCACGAGTGAGGGCTCCTTCGAATGTCACATGTCCTCCCAGCGAAAGACCCCCCCCCCCCCCCCCCCCCCCCCCCGCGGGTCGTGAAACGCTCATGAGGTCCCCATCACGGGGGCCTATTGATTCAGTTCACATGGGGGGGGGGGGTGGGCAACACAGACAGACAGACAGACAGACAGACAGACAGACAGACAGACAGACAGACAGACAGACAGACAGACAGACAGACAGACAGACAGACAGACAGACAGACAGACAGACAGACACTAAGCAATTCAGTCCGGCGATAATACACTCAACTAGACTGCTTCACTGTTATTCAGGGCCTCTCTACTGCTACAGTGTCTTTGTTTGTGTATTTTGTATTCAGTGCGGCGCAAGCTCAGCCTAAGAAAAGAAAGGGAGGTTAGAGGTGAGCATGTGTGCTACGAGAACCCATTTGGTGATGTTATTCTGTGTTTTTGTGACACGGCCCCCATTTCCAACCCAGGGACACACACGCACACCTGATGGAAGGCGTCGAGCTGGTACGTTCAATGTGGACGTTGACAAAGAGCTTGTGTTGCGAAACATTCAGCCGCTCACTCACACAACACCTCCAACACCCGGGGATGAAATAAAGCAGACCGGTTTGAGCAGCCGGATGGACCTTGATCGGAATCTCTCCCTGTAAAAAAGACTCTCTTTCAAAACCTCCCTTCAGAGAGAATGAAAGGTGTTGCAATTAGTAGATCCTGGAATAACCTGAATATAGCATCTACTCCCCAGCGATGATGTCGTTTTTGAAGCCATTTCATTCTGCTCATCTACTACTAATTCCGTGCTTTGTATTGTTGCGTATTACATAAACCATGAAAATGGTGTTAAACGTACTATACTTTAGTTAAGGGCATTTCGTTTTCATATTTCATGGTCTATTTTCGTGTTCTTTCTTCTATCAAGTTAGTCAGACGCCTAGCATCAGGGGCCCTTGTGGTAAGTAAAGCATTATCATCAGAAGGGTGAGGTTTAAAACCTTTTGATCCTTCTCAGACGGACCTAAAGTGAAAGCGACAACGCTAACATCTTTGTTACTCACGGGGGATAGCTATAATGTGTCATCAGGTCAACGATACCCACGCACGCCATCGGGCGGTCGGGGGAATCATCGGAATTGAACCCAGGAGGCCATGGAGGACCATTGGGTCAGTGGGGCAGGTCACACGCAGAGATTCAGCCGGTGGACTGAACACACACAGACTCTGGGCTGGCTGGTTCAGATGAATTAAAAAGCGACAATGCACGCAAAACGGCACGCTATACCTTCATGTTTGATCTAAAGGTCAACTTTAAAGGTCAACAATAATGGTCAACATCTCTAGACACACGCGAAACAGAACGTTGCAGTGTATCAGGGGTTAGGGGTTAGTTTGTAACCCCCTTACCCCTAACCCCTAAGCCTTTACCAGTCAGTGAATAAGATGGCTATGCATCATTCCACGAGAGAAGGTTTTTTCTTCGGTGATTTGAAGATTTCTCACGTGCAGCGCAGAAACTCGATTATGTAGATTTCATGAATATGTCTTAACTATATTTTTCTTTCCGATTGCTGTGTTGGCAGAGAGGCTGTACACTTGCCCGTTCCTCGCTGGGACCCCCCGCTGGGAACGCTGACACGGTCGCACGTTCACCGAGGGGGGTAAATGGAACCGTATGGCTTCTGACGTCTGTGGAGGAGGCTAATGCAACTGCACCCCCATGCGTTACCTGACTAATTTACTTTATCTGAGAGCGCATAAAAACACACACACACTCACATTCACACACACACACACACACACACACACACACACACACACACACACACACATACACACGCACATAGGTACCTGTATCTGCCTAAAATTAGACAATTAGTGGTGTGTGAGATAGGAAAGAAACACATTGAGCTGAAGCTTATCTCAGTGTGATCCGCAGTGCTTTTAACTGGGATTTAAATAGCCGCCTCCAAACACACATTCTGATGTCCATACAGTCCATTCATAGTTAAATCCAGATAAACACAAGCACATAGGGAGAAGGTAAGAAGAGGAAATAATTAGTGAATTTTCCGTTTGGGTTGGAACCAGTTCCCCCTTTTATTTCATTTATTGTTTAATTAGCTTCTAATTATAACCCGTTCCCTGCACCTTAATGGAGCACTCTCAAGACTGTGGTGGCTTTGGCATCCATGGGTGTTTGTGTTTGAAGACGTCATAGTCACCTTCAGCCCTCCTCTGTCAGCACATTAAGGTCTGTGGCCGTCGGCCCGGGGGTCGGTGGGTTATTTACACATTCAAGGAATTAATTACGATTCAATTATCGTCTTTTCTTTGATTTTCTTTGTTTTTTCTTTGTTTTTTTTACGACAGTATACATTGCTGTGTGGAGTTCAATTTGTGCTGGTCCCAGAAAAGCATAATTTTCTGCAGCGTGTACACTTGTGACACAGCTTCTAGGTTGGCATGTGCCGTTGACGAATCTGTGGAGCACACACTTTTTTTGAACCATGGGGTGAATTGTTCCTTCTTAGTTTCATCCACACAGAAACACACCTTACTTTTACGTCTCTTGATTGATGTCATGGAGCCCATCCGATTTAGCATCAGAGAAGCATGCATCACTTTCAGCACGTTCGTTCTTTCGTGGGGGCTCGTCGGAATTGATGGATGACGGCGTGCCCGTAGAGACATCCACAAGCACTTCCATTAAAATCTCATTAACACACACACTGGCCAGCGCGCGCCGCGGTAGCCTGCTTGTGGCCTGGCGCTGGCCCCCAACGCAGCTATCTGCTCCGACTGAGCTTCGAGGCCTTGAGGGAAGGGTCTTGGACGGAACCTCCAGCACTCCAGACACGGCGAGAGAGTGGAGATTATACGCTCCCAGCGCCAATCCTACTTGCCCCTGAACTCCTGACTTGCCGGGTAATATTCTTACCGGGGCACGGCAGCGATAACTTAGGGACCTGTGGGGAATATAATGATGGAGCTGTTCTTAAACTTGCCACATTGCTAATTTCAGACGCATGCATATTAGATATGGCCCGGCTTGGCAGAAAGAGGGACCTAGGAAACCGGGATGTCATTTTGGATGGTGGATGTATAAAATAATCCTCACAGAGGTTTTTTGCTCTTGGGCAGTGAGGGAGGGAGACGAGGTAAAATAGCAGGTCTGTAATACAATGCAACACCTGATATCTACTAAAGCACACACACTGAAGCACGCACGGACGCACACACACGGACGCACACGCAGACACACGCACATGGGCGAATAAACACACCCACACACAGAGACACAGACAGAGACAGACACACACCCACAGAAACAGACACACACACACATACACACTACCGTTTGTATGTTGGGTGTAGTTGTACAGCATCCTCATTGTCCTCAAGTCCTTGGCAAACCCACACACACACACTAACCCGCACATGCGCACACACACGCAATGATACTCCATCCGCATGCCTTCCTACCCGGCCCTACCTCTTCATTTGCGAGGCCCCTAGACACTGGCTGATGTCCCCCCGGGAATGCTGTAACTCCCTGCCAATTTCTGGCTGTCTGTCAGCGCGCGCATCGCCTCTGGGTGCCACAGCGTTGGTTCCATTCCCCTTCTCCGCACCAGCACTGCTGACCAGGCCTCCAGCCGCCAGCCGGCAGCCGGCAGCCGGCGCACCGCGCATAACACGCTGCTGGGTGCTGTGTGCTGCGTTTGCTTCTGCTTGTTTGGTGAAGCTGTCTAAGGTCTGATATTGTATTTGTAATAGAATGCAATAGGGGGGGGAAAAGTGTGTGTGTTTTTGCGCACGCACGCACGCACGCACACACACACACATGCACGCACGCACGCACGCACACGCACGCACGCACGCAAGCACGCACGCACGCACGCACACACACTTAACAAATATTTAATTCCTGTGGGTTATTCGAATATAATATAGTATAATAATAATAATAATAATATTGTATAAAATATAATCTATATTTTTGAACATATGTAAACCTATTTTTACGATTTGGTCACATAGATAAAAAAACAAACAAACACATTTTGATGTCTATAATTGTAACAAAAATGTCAGCTTTTGATTGTGTAAACCTGTACCGTTACCATTAAGCAGGACCATAGACAGCTCTTCTCTCTCTGCATCTCTCTCTCTCTCTCTCTCTCTCTCTCTCTCTCTCTCTCTCTCTCTCTCTCTCTCTCTCTCTCTCTGGCTGCTGCTCTCTGGCGCTCAGATTCTCTCCCATCTCCTACTGCCCCTCTTCCGGGCACACACTCGGCAGCTGGCTCCGATTCAGCTCCCCCCGCCCTCCCTCCCTCTCCGTGGTCGCTCCACTGACTGAAGACCGTCGGACGTAAATAGTGTGGCGGTGGACCACTTTGCCTAATAATCGGAGCGCTTTTCGAGGCGCAAGTATCTTCATCACCACTTGAAGACCGGAGTTGAGGTGTCGAATAAGCTTTGAGTTATCCCCCCAAAAAATCTCCACCAACGATGGGGACAGGGGGTGCAGACGTCCGCCCAGGGCTGCACTTGTCTTTCGGTGTCTGGGTGATGATAGCCGCTCATTGCCTCCACCACGCAAAGGCAGAAATAAGTTCCGCGTCTTGCCCGTTGCCGGTTCAACTTCACCGGGAGGAATTACCGCTCGACGCGCGCGGTGGAGGCGGCGTTGGCGGCGGCGGAGCGACTACGGGTCCGAGTCCTCTGCAGCAGATCCGACTGGAGCTCCTAACGCAGACCGCCGTGACCGATCGAATTACTGGATTAGACGAAGCGCGCAAACACGCTCGGTTTTCAACAGATGTCCCCCGGAGCCCCGAAGACGCAACTTTGGACTTTGGAGTTGGCGCGGAGGAGGACGCCGCCTTGCCGCGTCGCTCCCGCGCATCGGACCAAACTTTCCACGGTGATTTCAACGAGGATCCGCCGGAGAGACGCTCCTCGTCTACAGCGCTCCGGAGAGCAAGGAGGAGCGGCCCGGAGGTCCCCGACTACCGCAAGAGCAGCCTGGAAGCTGGGGATGGTTTGAGTGTGGATTCTTTCGAGGGAAGAGGAGGCAATTCTGGGCCAAAGTTGGACGGACAGAGGTCCGGGAGGCCAGAAGTCAAGTATAACCGAGACGAGGGCAGGGGCACCGGGCGGCAGGATGAGCCGAAGCTGGCCAGCAGCACTTACGCACTGACGGGGGACTCTGCGCACAACCACGCGGTGGTGTACTGGTCAGGGAAGAACAGCAGCGTGAGTTTCATTTCCTTATTTGTCTTTGTCTTTATTTTTATTTATTTTTGTGCATCTTGCAAGTGAATCAGTATTTGGAGCAGGGGACTAAACACTAAACACGAGGCGACTTGGATTCGTGTTTTACTCTAACAGGTGCCGCCCCAGAAATGTACACACAATGACATTGTTCCCCCTGAAGTGCCAGACTTGTGCTGCAGGCAATCATTTGATGCTGGATTGCAAACCTTTGCAAACAGATCGGTGTTCTGATGTACTTGACTTGTTCAGATTCAACAATGCAGATCGAAAACAAAATCGAAAGATCATTATCTGAGATAATTAAATACACATAAATGCAACGATATATTATTTTAAAACACAGGTGTCCATCCAGAACAGGATCACTTTTTCCTTCATCCCCTCTCACTTGTAAAATTCTGCGTTCCTCTTGCAAACAAGGGCCCCTCTAGCGTAAAGACAACGAAGCGAGGAGATCGATCCGAGCCATCCTCCCATAACCATGTGTGCTCGTCGGGGGGCAATGGGCCCTCCTTTGCGCTCTCAATGTGCCTTCATGTGTTGTCGTGGTTGCTGAAGGCTGTCTTGGTTCCGTTTGGAGAAGGCGGCTCATCATCTCTGTCCGTGCATCATCTGCACGGACTTGTTTTCTAATAATGAGTTATGTCTGGACCGCTCTGAAGGAAACGAGTGCATGCAAGTGTATTTGTTTGCGTGTGTGTGTACGTGTGTTCGTGCAAGTGTGCGCGCGCGCGTGCGCTGCAGCCCGTGCGTGCGTGTGCGCGCGCGTGCGCTGCAGCCCGTGCGTGCGTAGTCGCGTACGCGTGCTGGATGTGAAAAGGGGATGGAGTTCAAGACTATGCTGTTCGCATCTGGCGCTGTCTTTATCGTCAATAATTATCTT
Source organism: Pollachius pollachius (assembly GCF_949987615.1). Taxonomy (NCBI): domain Eukaryota; kingdom Metazoa; phylum Chordata; class Actinopteri; order Gadiformes; family Gadidae; genus Pollachius; species Pollachius pollachius. Next base: position 47,745,875 of record NC_136935.1, on the reverse strand, counting down.
GGCATCTCAGGGCTCTAACAAGTATACCCTGCGTAAAAGTGTAAAAGCTGGGCTGCCCGAGCACACTTTGGCCCACACTGTTGTATTTTAATTTGTATTTCTTTATCCGAACTTTCCTTTATGTTGGGAGTCCATTAGTTGCCGGCTTGTCTTGGGTTTGAAACAAAGTTGTCGAGAAGATTAAGGGCCGATGTTAGCTAACCTGATAGAGTAGCGGTCTGCGTTAAAGAGTGTGTCCGGCTAACTGGGCCGTTGACAGATTGGTTAAACACTCTGTGTGAAGTCCCCGGCCCTGAACTCAGAGTCATCTGCTCCTTCCAGTCCGTTGGGCTTTATTCTGCTGCTGTCCTGCTAACTACCTTTTTATACCGCGGGCGGCCGAGGGGCCGGAATATATGCTGACGTAAGGTCCATGTGACAGAACACATACGCACACGCACACACAGTGACACAGTGACACACACACACACACGCACGCACGCACGCACGCACGCGCACACACACACAGTGGCACACACACACACACACACACACACAGTGGCACATGCACACACACAGTGACATGCACACACACAGTGAAACACACACACACACACAGTGACACACATAGTGACACACACAAAGTGACACACAGTGACACACAGTGACACACACACACACACACACACACACACACACACACACACACACACACACACACACACACACACACACACACACACACACACACACACATTAACAGTTCAATTTAACTAGGCTGCCAAAACTCAGATGCAGCTCCCTCATCCTTCAACGAGATCCAACCCTTGACATCTTTGCTTCAAAATGCTGATGGGGGGGGGGCGGACTCTGCAGCCTTTTGTTGTATGTGTGTGACTTGGCTGTCCACTGCCTTGACTATACCTACTGGTGGTTGGTCTGAACCCTGCTGCAGGCTTCCCAGCGTCGAATGCGCTCCGAGGCGCATTGGCATCACTAATGCACCCATACTGTCTCTCTGCACCTCGCTGGCTCACTGTCACCAAACCTCTCTCGCCCGCTCTCACTACCCCTCCCTCGCTCTCGCTCTGTCCCCTCTCCCTCTCTCTCAGCCTTTCTCTAGCTCTCTCTCACCGTCACTTGCTCTATCCATCTGTCAACATCTTTCTCACTCTCACTCTTGCTCCCTCTCTCTACCTCTCTCTCTCACTGTTCCTTGCTCTCTCCTTCTGTCGACATCTTTCTCACTCTCACTCTCTAAACCTCTCTCTCACTCTCTCTCTTACTCCCTCTCTCTACCTCTCTATTACTGTCCATCTCTCTCTATCCCTCTGTCAACATCTTTCTCTCTCTCAAACTCTCTTCCTCTATCCCTCTCTATCTCACTCACTCACTCACTCACTCACTCACTCACTCACTCACTCACTATATCTTTCTATCTCTACCTTTCTCTCTCTCTGTCAACAACTTCCTCCCTCTCTCAACCTCTCTCTCTCTCCCCCCCCCCCCCCCCCTCTCTCTTTCTCCCTCTCTCTCCCTCTCTACCTCTCTGGTCTGTGTGTGTCGGTGGGGCTGCATCAACCCACCTCATCCGCCCGCGTTGAGCGTTCACCTTCAACACCTCCACCTCAGAGCACGGCTGCCGCCCCGTGGCGCCCGGCCGTCCTGTAATATTAACGGGCCGAGTGTGGACCAAGCCCCGGCACTGCCGACGTGACAGGTCCTCTCCTTAAGTGCCCTGAGGCTCGCTCTCTCACACACTCGTTCAGCGCTCCTCAGGACGTCACAAGCGCTCCGCCGACGGCCACGACCTCCCAACGGCTGCCGGAAACAAACAAACAAAGGAACGCTGATATTTGAATGTTTATCATTTTCCGGCTACTTCCAGCCGAAAGACCTGCGTCGCCTCTACCGCGGGCGCGTCACCCCGAGTCGATGGGCTCTTCTGAAGCGGCCCGACCTACACCCATCAGCCCTCTTTATCAATAATGCGGGGAAGAGCTCAGGGCTTTAGCCAGCTTTCACGATCAATGCCCCCCCCCCCCCCCCCCCCTTGACGCGGTGGCTTTATTTATTAGTTTCTCCTTCATGTATGCGAGCGGAGGCTTTCTCTTTGTTGTTGTACATCTGTTGGCTGGTGGGATTTAAAGCGGGACATTAACATATGCCGCCGCGACCACAGCGGGGCCCTGGCGCGCTTTTATGTTGAAAGTGCGCCCACAGAGCAAGGTAAGCCATATCTGGCGCAGCACCCATTGAACTGGCAGGGTGCTTGGAAGTTGGAAGTCCCACTGGGGATTCGGGAGCAGAGGGGTCCCTCTGCCCGACGCTCGAAAGCCACGGAGGAGGCCATTAAAATTTAACACGCATAAATAAACAGGGTTCTAGTGGGGGACGCACACACATGGATGGGTGCGCATGCATACGCACACACATGCGCACACGCATGAACTCATGAACACGCACACACACAAACACACGGCCAAACACACAAACACAAACAAGCACACACCAACACACACATGTGCGCGCACAAATATACGCTCACCAAGCCCATATGCATACGCACACACACACACACACTGGTGCACACGCACACACACACACACACACACACACACACACACACACACACACACACACACACACACACACACACACACACACACACACACACACACACACACACACGCGCGCACCGGTGTGTAAACATGTTATCTAACACTTAACTAAACATGTATTCCTGCCCTATTTTCCTTCCTGAACATCCGTGTAGCATTTCATTAAATTCACGGGAACCCCCCGCGGCCCCTCCTTGGAGAACCTGGCAACCTGATTCCTACCACAGGCAGAGGACCTGTTACCTTCCCTTCCTCGTACCCCCCCTTCCCCCCCCCAACCTCAGCCTCTGTTTAACCCCCGGCCCGGTTCAGCTCTCCTCACCCCTCCAACCCGGGCTGTCCCGAGCGCTATGGAACGGAGGGGGTGGAGGAACTCGAGTGTACGATAAATAATGCAGCCCAGCCTCCTGGTTGGGGGGGTCCAGTCTCTCCTCGAGTTCTCCTCCTCCTTCGTCGTTCCCTCCGCCCGCACATTCACCCCTATTACATGTAATTATGGGGAAATAGTATTTTCCACCATGTACGTCATACAACTAACATTACATTTGATGGACAACCGAGAATATTGGGAACACAGAAGAACACAAGAGACTATAATTATAGATTTTGCATAATAGTTACAAAGTGGATTCTGTACATGGCTGATCACCTCTGTTATTCCATCATAGGTCAGAAGGAGTCCAAACTGCAGGCCTGTGCGATATAACTCCATCCAAAGACCTATAGGAGCCGCCGTAGCGTCCTAGCGTGTCGCCACCACTGCTGAACTAAACAGATCCCTGATCCCCACTGTGGCGTGAAACTGAAACCAGAAACCAATCAAACAGGCGACTCTGATGGCTCGACGCCCCAAGTGTAATGCTTTCATTATGTGTCCTGCGCTCGTCCAACGGCAACATGGGCGACCAATGAAATCCACTGACTTCAGAGACGCGAGTGCAATCACACGCTTGACCGCTGATCCCGTCCCTGACTGCAAGGGTAATGTGCGCGTTTGAGTGTTTATGGAGATGTTTGCATGTCTGAGTTCGCCTGCGTCTACGTGTGTGTGTGTGTGTGTGTGTGTAGGGGCGCGTGCGCGTGTGAATAGAACAAAAAAAGACAAGGCAATGCCATGCGGTGGGTGTACGCATATATTCAATTAATTACCCCTCCTACACCTGGTTGTCATATCTGATTTGGCTTCATCTCCCAGCCTATTAAACACTCCATTCCCCCTCAAAGGAGGCCGGCTACACACCGTGAATGCGAAAACCCACACAGTCTGCCAAGGCTCCAGCCTTACACGTCCCAGCCTTGTTGTTGTTGAAGCTCCGGCCGGCTGTCTGCACCACTGTTGCGTGCCGCTGCTGCTGATCCCAGAAGCCCGCACCCCGGCAGACCCAGCCCGACCTTCTGCGCGGCGTCGGAAGCCACGGGAAGTCAATTTCTCGTGGCATTTTCACAAACACAGGGATGTAGTGGGGGGAACGACGGAGGAGGAGGTGGGAGGGGAGGATGAGCGGATAACAATGCCAGACCAGCCTCGTTGGGGCTGCTTTGAATCCTTTTTCGGTTTCCTTTTTTGGTTTGTCAAGGCGGCCGCGCTTGCGTGTTGTTGAGGCTCTTCCCATGCGCTCAAGCGGTTCATGAGGCGTGACGCACGCACACACAAACACAAACGCACGCTTGACCCCGGGTGCACATGCTTACACTGATGCAAGTGTTGGTATGATGTACGACTCGCAAACAATGAAGGCACTTCAGGAGACATGGAGACCATTAATAACGTATGTGTCCACAGACGTGTGTGTGTGTGTCTGTGTGTGAGTGTGTGTTTGTGTGTGTGTGAGTGTGTGTGTGTGTGTGTGTGTGTTTGTGTGTGTATGTGTATGAGTGTGTGTTTGTGTATGTCTGTGTGTGTGAGTTTGTGTCAGAGGGGGTGTTTCTGTCCAGAGGGAAGGAAAGGGGGAAGGGGGGGGGGGGGGGGGTTGATGGGGATTGCCAGTGTCTTAGACTAATGTCTGCCTATCACACACTGAGACCCACAGTTAACACAATTAACGCGTTGTCTAATTAAAGTGATGTAGCGCCCCCAGGATGGGGAGGCTGCGTCTAGGCTGGCCGTGAATGGGAGCGCTGTGCTGCATTAACTTTACAATCAAGGTCCGCTTCCCTGATCCCCATCCAATGTTTAATGGGGGCGGGCGGCTTAAGCCCCCACCCACACTTACAAACCCCTTCCTTGAAGTGCTGTTCATTAATAGGCAGGGCGGTCGTTTGGTTGGGGTTCAATTGTTTGGGATTCCGTACGTTTGCTTTGCTAATTTCCCCCTTAGTACCGCTCTGGTGTCTTGGCGCTGTGTCTGTGTTCTCTGTCTGTGTGGGGCCGCTTTGCATCTCCTGCATGGGCACACACGACACTGCCTGTCCTTATGACCAGCTGGTAGAACGTGGCCTCGAAGTGTTCTTTATAGATAAGTCCTCGGAGGCCTGGATCTCGCCCTGTTTGGTCCCTGAGCCTCGAGTTTCCTGGCATTCCTTGGGAACGGCATAACCCTTTGTACTGCGCATGTAGATATTTCTACTTTACTGTTGACCCACACTAACAATGCTTGACAATGTACGTCTGACCTCATGAACGATGTCATGAGGTCTGTTTGGAGTTGTACTCGAAGGAGTTCACGGTGGGAGACCTTGTGCGATATAAGCGTGATTTTGAGCTGTTACGTATCTGTGGTGAATAATTCATTCTTGTGGCTCCCTTTAAAGGGACTTCAGTTCTCCCTGTGCATTGTGCATCGGAGCCGTCCTTTCAGCATGGAGCCTCCAGCCATTCTGGGAGGGGAAGAACACCATGTTGAGTTGCTGTCCCTGTCGTACAAGACAGCCGAGGCACTCACCCTGCAAGACAAGGCTGTGTATGTTGTCCCTGGGTCGCTCGAGGCCATGCTGAGAATGCATGTGGAGGTATGCATGGGGAAAGGTTGCGGTGCTTCGATCAGAGTGTACTCTTGGTCTAGATCGGTTGTGTCATTGATTGACTGAGAGGTAAGTTTTAGTTTAGTGCATACTTTCAATCATGCCGCGCGTGTGTGTGTGTGTGTGTGTGTGTGTGTGTGTGTGTGTGTGTGTGTGTGTGTGTGTGTGTGTGTGTGTGGTGCATTTCTTGTGCTCAAAAATAAAAGGCTATGCAGAAATATATCAGTTGACCACTTTTTGTCTTTCTCTCTCTCTCTCTCTCTCTCTTTCTCTCTTTCGCTTTCTCTCTCTCTTTCTCTCTTTCGCTTTCTCTCTCTCTCTCTCTTCCTCTCTTTCGCTTTCTCTCTCTCTCTCTCTCTTCCTCTCTTTCGCTTTCTCTCTCTCTGTCTCTCTCTCTTGCTCTCTTCAGAACTCTATCTCTCTCCTCCCTCTCTCCATCTTTCCATGACTCTGTCTCTCTCCCCTCCCTCTCTCTATCTCTCCATGTCTCTGTCTCTCTTCCCTCCCTCTCTCCATAACTCTCTGTCTCTCTCTCTATCACTCTCTCTATTACTCTGTGCCTCTATCTCTCTCTTATCCCTCTCCCCATCTTTCCGTGCCTCTGTCTCTTTCCCCTCCGTCTCTCCATCACTCTGTGTCTCTCTCTCTCTCCCCTTCCTCTCTCCATCCCTCTCTGTGTCTCTGTCTCTCTCTCCATCACTCTGTGTCTCTGTCTCTCTCCATCCCTCTGTCTCTCTGTCTCTCTCTCCTCTCTCTCCATCACTCTGTGTCTCTGTCTCTCTCTCCATCCCTCTGTCTCTCTCTCCTCTCTCTCCATCCCTCTGTCTCTCTGTCTCTCTCTCCTCTCTCTCCATCCCTCTCTGTGCCTCTGTCTCTCTCTCCATCACTCTGTCTCTCTGTCTCTCTCTTCTCTCTCTCCATCACTCTGTGCCTCTGTCTCTCTCCCCTCCCTCTCTCCATCACACTCTGTCTCTCTGTCTCTTTCTCCTCTCTCTCTCTCCATCACTCTGTGCCTCTGTCTCTCTCCCCTTCCTCTCTCCATCACTCTGTGTCTCTGTCTCTCTCCATCCCTCTGTCTCTCTGTCTCTCTCTCCTCTCTCTCCATCACTCTGTGCCTCTGTCTCTCTCCCCTTCCTCTCTCCATCCCTCTCTGTGTCTCTGTCTCTCTCTCCATCACTCTGTATCTCTGTCTCTCTCCAACCTTCTGTCTCTCTCTCTCTCTCCTCTCTCTCCATCACTCTGTGCCTCTGTCTCTCTCCCCTCCCTCTCTCTGTGCCGTCTTGCTGTGGTGATTATAATGTGTCTTTGGTACTTCTCCCACTCCCCCCCCCCGCATGTGCTTCGGGCGTTAGGCTTGTTGCGCTAAGTGTTGAGTAATGAACAGTAGCAGGTGTGCTAAGCAAACACACCTTGTCTGACACTGGTTTCTACGAGCTTGAGCGTGTGGTGGAACCCCCCCGCCCTCCCCTCCCTCCTCTGTTGGCAGTGTGTTCAGCCGAGCGGCTTGTCGAATATCACACCTACCTTGTGGGCTACCATGTGGTCTTTGTTACTTTGTGAGAGGAAGTGCCCTGAGGGGGTCCGTGACACCTTGATATTGTCCGGCCATTTTCTTATTTTTCAGTGTTCAGAGTTCTCATGCGGTCGGCTGCTTGTGCGAAGACATCCTCTGCCGCCGTAAAAGAACAGCACAAAGAGGTCTGAATGTGGCGTAATGATACAGCAGGGGCACCAGAGAGCCGCCCCAGTCTTGTCAGAGGGAGACTGATGGGGGGAGGGGGGCCTTTAGACTCCATGGGGCTTGGTTATGTGCACCTCTGTGGGGCCTGTACCTGCAGGGAAAAGGTGTGAAGGAAGGCAGAAGCAAATGGCTGACAGTTGACTCACCGCAAGGTGTCTTTTCGGTGTTGTTTTTCCTTTTGATGTGGATAGAATTAACCGTGCAGGCTGCCGCTTGCGACGGAGATACTTAAAGAAGCATCTGGTTGGAATTACACTATTTCTTGAACCTCCAAAAGTACATAGATATATACGACTGGAGTATATTCAGAGTAAGCCCAAGCCTTCAAATCTGTGTAAAACACACATATGCAAGTTTCATATTGAGTCAGCGAGTTCAAATAAATGCTAAGTCTTCCGTTATGCTGTATGCGCTTCACACCCAAGCTGTCCCGCTAATTCACATTGACATCCGTTCCTCTCGATGCTTTTGGTTCACTGTAGAATAAGGGAACAGCACGCGTCACTAGGTATCCAAATGAAGGAAGAGTGAAAGTGAAAGATCCTGATTGTCTCTAGTTACTTTCTGGTGTATGCAACTGGAAGTGATCCCGATTCCCCCCCCCATCTGAACAATGAGAGGGACGGCAGATTGTGGGGCGAGAGATGAAACTACGTCATTCAGACTAGTTAAAGCTGTCTGGAAGGATGATGGAGGATGCAATGAATGGAGAAACTGGATCGCACTTGTGACTTGAGACTCACGAGTCTTTGTGTGTGTGTGTGTGTGTGTGTGTGTGTGTGTTGTGTGTGTGTGTTGTGTGTGTGCGCGCTCGCGCGTGTGTATGTGCGCGTGCCACCACCCCAGAAAAAACATCGTTGTCCGGAATAAATCCATCCACTAGGGCTTATTACAGCAGACCAAACGTTGAATTTTGATCATTTTACTGATTTATGTCCCACAGAGCTGACACAGTAATCATTGCAGAGTCACAAGGGACGGTCACCTCACACTAACCATGTGTGTGTCTGTTTATGTGTGTTGTGCAACTATGTACTCTGTTTGCTATGGGATGCACAGAAAATAATAAGACACAGACTGAGAGGCAGATCAGCAAATGCATCTATTTTATTGATACATTGATTCAGTGATGTATTCATTGATTAAGTCCATTATAAATTATTATGAAGATTAACTATACTGTAATTCACAGGAGAGGTATCAGCTGCCACCAAAACACTTTACGGCTTGCATCATAACAAATGGGCCAATTCGGACACAGTCATCACTGTGGTTGACTGAGGTGTCTCCCAGTATACCGCGGCCCGTTCACTTGCTTGTTGTCGTTGTTGTTGTTGATCGGACAGCCCCATCTCGGCAGCCATTCCCGGCTGCTCCTCGCTTGGAGTCCTCATAAGGAATATTCCGTGAGATTCTACCGGTGTTCCCTTCATCATGACTTCACTCTTCATCTCAGGCTTTGACAGTCCCGCAGGCAACCTTGGCACTACAGGCATGTCAACTGTGTTTGTTGTAGGGCGCTGGAAACGAAACAACGCTTGCCCCTGTGTTGATACACCTGACCGGGATCCTTCATCCCATGCATGGGCGTGGCGTGCGCCATGTGCCGTGGCGTGTATGTTCCTCCACTCTGCGTCACCCTCCGTCCCGCCGTCTGTAGGCCTCTCAGCCTGAGTCTCTGCCTCCTGGCTGCTCCATAGGCAGTGCCTCGGCCCCTCACTAGAGGGAGTGGGCTGACTAAGGAACACACCGACCTGTACTGTAGCAAGGGGAAGGCTGGGGGAGAGGTTTACGGTGTGGGGGGGAGAGAGAGAGAGAGAGAGAGAGAGAGAGAGAGAGAGAGAGAGAGAGAGAGAGAGAGAGAGAGAGAGAGAGAGAGAGAGAGAGAGAGAGAGAGAGAGAGAGAGAGAGAGAGAGAGAGAGAGAGAGAGAGAGAGAGAGAGAGAGAGAGAGAGAGAGAGAGAGAGAGAAAGCTAGATAGATGAGGAGACAAATGGTTTTGTGTGACCAATCTGCTCCAACAGCAATAATGCATTATCCTGCGCTGTACGATACGGCAAGCAGATACAGAATATTAAATAGTGTAATTAGCAGTGTAATTAGCTGCTTCTCTTTCAGAACAGCGCCCCTGTGACCAATTTAGGCCGCCATTATTGTCGTTACCTGTTACCCCTTTCAATTGAGGTCCCTTTTTTTTTTCGAGGGACCGCAATGCATGGTGGGTTAACGTTATTGACGGATGTGTTTATTGCAAAGGGACTCGGGACGCAGATTGCGAGCATCTGCTAAATGACGTGATTCAACCTAATGCACTCGAATGTGTGTGAGGAGAGGTGGACGTGGTAATCGTGATTAACATACAGGCAGTGAAACACCCAATAGAGCGCCTCAAAACACCTTCTAGGCGTTATGCGCCCGATTCTACAAGCGATCAGCATTAGGTTGCTATGCGCAATGTGCGAGGACTTGAGTTTTGATATCTGGAAAAAAAATAGTAATGACTTCAAGCTAAATACCAAGGATCATCATTGTACCAAGAACGCACACACACACGCACACGCACGCGTGCGCAAAAACACAAACACAGCCCGGTAGCCGCACATGACAATATTAAGGTGCCCCTAATTGATTTTGGGGTGGACACGCTTTGGCAGGGGAAAAAAGAATAACATGTTTAGAGTAAGCTGCTCCTAGTGAGACATAATCCTGCTGAGACAGACTCCTCTCTCTCTCAAGTTACATCTCAGTCTCAGAGAGCGTGAGTCCTGACTAGACAGAGGCATTCACAGTGAGCAGGACTTGCGGGTAAATTACATTTGTCTCCTAGCCGCGCACCGCGAGTGTTAATCTCATCCAAGTCAGGGCATTGTAGCTCTTTGTTAAGCCGAATATAAATGGCATTTTGAAACTGTAGAGCGATTACACTGTCTTCATTTCACAGTTGTTCAATCCGGCTCCCTCACAATGCAATCCCACTCATGGATGGTTCCCGGGGAGAAGTTCCCCCCCCCCCCCTTCCAGTATACCAGCCAGTGTGTGCTTCAATTGAAGATTTCCGACAAAAAGGGGCTTTTATTGTTGTAATTTAGTCTGTAATGACTTTGTGTGGGCTGCGCACAATCCCAGACAGCTCAGCCCTGACAGTATTGACATGCGGTGTAAGCCGGGGTTACCCCCGCGCCTTGTTTTCCTGCGGACGGAATGTCAATAAGGCGGTGCATGCAAGCATTTCAATATATCCCTCCGGTGGTACTTTTCATGTCATCGCCGTGCCAACGGAGCCTTCCGCAAACATGCCTCCGCAGTTTGAGGGATCTGGGGGGGTTGTCATGGCAGGGGTCAGGGGTCGACGGGATGTCTCATCCCCGACGCCCGGGCTGATCCCGGAGTGACGGGCACCCCGGCACCCTTGACGGATGGGTGGGGGGGGGTGCAGGTACCGGGTCAAACCAATCTGAAACACAAATGGGGAGCCCACTGGAGAACGGGTTCGACTCAGCCGTAACAGCAGGATCCCTGCAGAAACGGAATGATGATTTGAAATACTGTGCATGGTGCCCCCCCGGTGATTATAAATGAATAGAGAGTCCTAATTAAAATACTTTTCCTGTGGTGAGCTACCCGTGGGTCAATTCATTCCTCAACCCTGATAATGAACGCACCCTTCTTCAGCCAGTCGTGGTAATATACCCTCGGATGACGTGAACCTCACTGATGATCTTTTATGAGTCGTGTGACTTTAGTTTAGAACATGAAAACTTTTTTGGGTAATTCACGTGTTGAAGCCCGTCGTGCACTAAGGATAAGGCTTTCACAAAGCAACTGCATCCTTTCTACAAGTCCGCCCAGAAGCTTGTACATGCTGTAGTAATTAAAATGTACACCGAGTGCAGGCCGCCGTGCAAAGCCCCCGGCACCAACACACACATAGACACAGGCATGAGCACACACATACACAAGCATACACACAAACACGCATCTGCACAGACAAGGGCACAGGCATCAACACACACAAGGACATACACACACAACAACACAGACAGACAGGCAGACAGACGCATACACATTGACCAGCACTGACACATGCACCAGTTCTCAGACACACGCAGCAGCACACACACACACACACACACACACACACGCATACAGGTACACAGGCATACAGGTGTACACACAAACACACAGACACACACACACCCATATTCAGTGAAGCACACACACACACACACACATACACACACACACACACACACACACACACACACACACACACACACACACACACACACACACACACACACTTATTCAGCAGCACACACATATTCAGCAACACACACACAAACACACACGCATTCAGCAACACACACTCACACACAAGCACATATGCTCAAACTAATATCACCCAAGTTGTCCAACTCGATGTCGGCACTTTATCATCATTACATGATTTCTCGCAGCTTTGATCCTAAAAAACATATGCTCCCCGTCCACTGGGTCCAACGGGCAGACAGCTCTGAATATGCAGGAGTCTGGGCGGCGGCGCGCTTTGCTACGTCGCGGCTTCGTGCCACCGTGGGACGGCTCATGCAGTTGACTGGAGAGTCTCTCGTACAGGAACAAAGAGAGAGCCGCCACCGCGGAGAACGGCCGCTGTCGCCTGACGTGTGATCTGACGACGTAGCGCCTCAGAGGCTAGGTGATGAAGTGCTGACGGAGGAAAACGTATGATTGGTGGTGCAGATGGAGCGCCTTCTATCCCCTCCATCTCAGTCGGGGGTGTAATCGACACCATCACTTTGCCGTGCTTCAAGACTCCGTATTTTTGCATCTCTCTGTATATTGATGCATGTAATATTGTTTTATTGGAAGCCAGGTGTGGGTGTGTGTGTGTGTGTGTGTGTGTGTGTGTGTGTGTGTGTGTGTGTGTGTGTGTGTGTGTGTGTGTGTGTGTGAGTGTGTGAGTGTGTGAGTGTGTGAGTGTGTGAGTGTGTGAGTGTGTGAGTGTGTGAGTGTGAGAGAGAGAGAGAGAGAGAGAGAGAGAGAGAGATGCATACATCAGTTTCTATTGTATAGAAAATTAGTTATTGTGTTGATTCAGCATTCTGATGATGACTGGTATTTGATGTATTTGATCAGGCAAAATGTGTGTGTGTGTGTGTGTGTGTGTGTGTGTGTGTGTGTGTGTGTGCTTTTGTTTGTGTGAGACTGTTTGTGAAGCATTGTCTGTGTAGGTACGTGTCTGTGTGTACGTGTGAGAGAAACTTTACCCGTGTGTGTGTGTGGCGGTGTGTTAGTGTGTCTGCAACCACAGAGGGAACATATTTCTCCAGACCCAAGGCATTCACCCTGGCTCATTAGAGTGAATCAAATGCTACGTCTTTATCAGGACGCTGCATTGTGCCTCACAAAACCACAGAGACAGTAATCACCGGGGCGCATGCTAGGAGCAGCATGCTAGGAGACTTATGCTAGGAGACTTATGCTAGGAGACTTATGCTAGGATACGTATGCTAGGAGACGAATGCTAGGGGAACTCTGCTAGTGGATGTATGCTAGGGGAAGTGTGCTAGGAGACGTATGCTAGGATACGTATGCTAGTAGATGTATGCTAGGACACGCATGCTAAGAATGCTAGAAGACGTATGCTAGGAGACGTATGCTAGGAGACCTATGCTAGGAGACCTATGCTAGTGGACGTATGCTACGGTCGATGATAGGAGACAAATGCTAGGAGACGTATGCTAGGATACGTATGCTAGGGGTTGTATGCTAGGAGACATATCATAGGCGAAGTAAGCTAGGAGACGTATGCTAGGAGACGTATTCTAGGGGGCGTATGCTATGGGACTTATGCTAGGATACGAATGCTAGGAGATGAATGCTAGATGTATGCTAGGAGACATACGCTAGGAGACGTAGGCTAGGAGACGTATGCTTGAGATGAATGCTAGGAGACATAAGCTAGGAAACGTAGGCTAGGAGACGTATGCTAGGCGATGAATGCTAGATGTATGCTAGGAGACATACGCTAGGAGACGTAGGCTAGGAGACGTATGGTAGGAGATGAATGCTAGATGTATGCTAGGAGACATACGCTAGGAGACATAGGCTAGGATACGTATGCTAGGAGATGAATGCTAGATGTATGCTAGGAGACGTAGGCTAGGAGACGTATGCTAGGAGACAAATACTAGGGGAAGTATGCTAGTCGCCCCACGTCCCACAGCTAAGCCTTCTCCTTAACGGTTAACAGAGCCAGAGCTGGGAGATTGGTGGGCTGTAACCCAAACCTACCACCCTCTGCAAAGTGTGTCTTTCACACATTCATGACTCCAGTTGGGGCGATGGCTGTCAAGGACGGTCCCTCCCCAAAAGCAAGCTGTTCCCAACACACACACACACACACACACACACACACACACACACACACACACACACACACACACACACACACACACAAACGCACAAACACACAACCCCTGTGTGATTCTACATGCGTTCAGAGACATCACGTACACATGCAATGCACAAACACACATGCCTACACAAACATAAATATGAACATGGACACGCATAGATGCACACAGACACCATGCATGCATACACACATCGATATATATACACACACACGCACGCACACGCACACAGCTCACTTGCTTGACTTGACACTGGCCCTCATGTGCAAGTCTATCTCTTTTCCATTTATTTGTAAGGCTACAGCACGGTGATTGCATTTTATTTGTTCCAATATCAGTTATCTGTATCTCTCAGCTCCAAGAAAACTGATAGTGACATTTGTATCATGTTTGAATGTATTTCGTATTGAAAAGGAATGAGGAGAGTGGTTCTGTTAAATGACGAGGTGTGTGTGTGTGTTGGGGGGGGGTTGCTACCTGTTTAGAAGGGTAAGCGCTTGTGTGCCAAACATCAGGCCCAACACCGTAATTGTCATCCCTCGTACGGCCTGGTAACGCAACATCTGCCATCAAAGCCACCAATTTGACGATGCGAATAGGCTCGGAAAGGCCCAAAGAGATAGCATATGTTAGCTGCTACAGAGGGAGAGTTGGCTGCTCTTTCAATCACTCTCCAGATGGACGGACATTTCCCTAAAGGGTACTTAAGCCGTTCCTTAAGCCATCGCTCCAAACCTTTTCTAGTTATCCGAGGGATTTGCTCTTCAAAAACAGATATTATCCCGTTCACCCGTTTTCTTTCATTTATGACTTTGAGCGAGAACACGATTTTATGGATTTAGAAAGGCATCGCGCGATACAAATAACATGTGTTGCCGCCCCCTCCGAAAGCCCACTGGAGGCCGGCCAGCAAACGTGACTTGTCAACGGCTCATCGCGAAGGGAAGGCGAGGGTCTCCTTTGTTGATTCGATTTGTTGATTTCTGTTTTCACGCCTTGTTGAATAAACCATGAATAATAACCAAGTTTCATTAAATAAACATGTTTTCCTCGTGGTATCATATTGATGGCATTTTACTTGTGTCCTGACCAATCAGGATCAATACACCCAATCACCAGACCACCACCAAAAGTATCCAATCGTTCTCAAACGGAGTGCTGTATTATTCTGGTTCTGTGGAAGCATCCATTTTGTCACCTATCGATTATGTGTCTAACATCTCTAAAATTACATCTGCTTCCCACCTTACAGAACTTTCCCATGACCTCTTCCTCATCCAGCCACACTTTTGAGAACAACTCGCCCAACATAAAAAGCGTAACGACTTAAAAAACAAATATACAAAAACGACGCATTCTCCTCTCAAACCGCAACAATTCACTAAAAACCCAGAAGCGGCCTATTTTCCCGAAATACATAAATGTGGTAAATGGGCATTAGTAACCGCAGACTGAGGTGTCTGATTCCTCCGCAGGCAGGATGGTAAATGGGAGCACTCTGAGGGTCATTCCAATCCCGGTCAGGCAGCCCGGTGGGGGCTCAGTGCTGCACGGCCATAAATCCATGGCAGACAGGGAGGGTGAATGATTATCAATTAAGAAGACTGCTCTTCTCTTCCCAGGCAGCCTGAGAGAAGGTGCCAGCGCTTCACAGCTGCCCTGGCAAGAGAACTCGCAATGCCTATAGCTATTTGGGTGCGTTTTAGATCGCAGTCTGGGTCTGAATGCACTTTCTTTTTTGGGGAGTAGGATATTCTCAATGGCTGTTGCGTTAGTGTTGAAATAGGTGGTGGAGGGGTTTCAAGGCTGCAGACGCCTTCAGTTTGGATCCCTGCTCGTCTCTGCACTCGGACGATGATATCTGTTTTGTTTTTACGAGGTCAGATACAAATACGATTTCCTGGGGTTCAGGGGTTTTTCTCTGCCTTAAGCATAAAGTTAAACAGGAATGGCTCCATTACCCTGGTGATCCTAACCAAGTGTGAATCCCCATTAGGAGGATTGACTAAAAATCCCCTTAATGCTAGTCAAAGCGAGTATTAAGGGTGATGTATATGCAGACTGAATAACTTGTATGGGGGTACAACACAGGGGCCCCACACTTGGCCGTGTGTCTTTGGGTCACAGTGAGCTCACCGTTTTCACCTGACGGGTGGTAAACTGAGTGCGCGGCGTTCAGGATGAGAGTGCTGGGCTGTGGTGTCCTCTGAACCCGGTGTAGTGCAGGACCATCGGCACAGCTGGCCCATAGCTTTTACTCTATTGCCAATGTGACCCGCCTTCCCAGCATGGGAGGAACCAGCAATGATGAAGAATAGCCGCCCTTAATGCTGTCTAAAACCAAACGCTTGAACTTTGATTACTCACAAATACCTTCAGATCATGGCTCTCGTTTCAGATCAACTCTTAGTAGTTTAGTCAAGCTCCATCATATAGACAGATATCTCTTTCTAAGCCATATCTATATATTCTGCCTACCTCAGCACAACTGTGCAGGAAAAGCAAAGCCTTGCCAAAATCGGGAATAAGACCAGGAAGGAACGCCCCACGATGGAGAGGTTAACCCTTAATGTTGCACCATCAAATTTTGTCCCTAACCCTTGACGTGTCTTTCGAACGTGCCTCCGGTACGGTATGAACGGCGCTCGGTCATCATTATCACGCGGACCGATGGCTGTGCCTTGATTGCAGGTTTTCCATGTCTTTTTCCTCGCAGACTCAACTAATTAGAGCGTGAACTTTACCAATCTGGGCTGATGGATGTGGGCGGGCCCAGCGCACGTCCCGAAGGCCTTTGATTGGAAGGGCCATGCGGTGGCAGCTTATAGCCGAGCTCTCTCGGGAGGGGTGCGGGAAGAAAAGGGAGAAATTGCCTGAGGAAGGGATAGTGTTTTAACCTGTCCTGCAATCAACAGCTTCCAGGGTTGAGGGCCTGTCCGTCTCTCTGGTGATTTCTCCGGTGACGTACTCCAGTGGTACGTCACCGGAGTGGCCCTGCCCTCGTGAAGTGATCTGCACCGAGCTGAGTCCTCCTGTGTCTGTGTCTCGTTGGTCTCCGACACTGCAGTGGAGAAGGTGGGGGGGGGGGGGGTCCTGGAGGATCTGTGCTCGGAGCCGAACAGAGGGCTGTCACTTGTCCCTCCACTACGCTCGTTGGTCTTGATCAGCAGTGTGCATGCGCTGCCTCCTTTGCCTCTCCCCCCCCCTACCTCCTCTCGCCTCCTATGGTTTTTTTCGCGCCCACCGTTGCCGTGAAAGTCGACGCGTAACAAAATAACTACCCAATTTCCGGAGAATTGAGACCTGGTGCCCCTTACTTTGGCTCTCTCTCCATGAATGACACGTATCTTTATTTCGTTCTTACCCTTTTTTTCCACCCAGCATTGGCACTTACAATTCCAATGTCCGCTGCGTTTCTTTGGCATTTTTTGACGTTGTTGCATCGTGTGTTTTCTTTCCTCTTCTCTCGGCCTCGGCCCTTCAGTGGCACGGTGTTATCATTGTTGAAACCTTGCTGAAACAAATTCAAATGGTCAGAACTCCAGGGAAACAACGACACAGCACCGTAAGCTGAAATCCAACATCGGAAGAGCGACCAAGGAGGTGGGCAAGGGATGAAAAGAGAGGGCAGAAGAGGGCGAGTGAAGCCAGAAGCCACGAAAGACAAAACCAGCTAGAGAGTGAGAGAGAGGAGAAGTGTGTCCGCTGGGATCCAAATGTTTCTTCCTTGAGGCCATGCTGGCCAGGGTCTTCTGCTGGTCGGACAGGCAGCGAACACAGACAGGTGCTAGCCTTTGATTTGAGCTACCTTGCTAAAGGAGAGTGAGGGCTGCAGCATCCTGCCCGGCACACAAGCCATCTCTCCTGGCTCTCGTGGATTGGCACCAACTAAAACTGTAGCTCACACACACATGCGTGCTCACGTGCACACACACACACGCACACGTACGCATGCACGCACGCACACACGCACACACACAAATGATATCTTTCGTATGGGCTCTTATCACCCAAATGCATAAGTTCCCTATATATACCTGACCCAGCCAGTTGTAAGTCTTTGTGAAGCGTTGCAAAGGCAATCTGTGATAGAGCCATCAATCATACATTGGATCATTCTTAATCACTGGAGCTCTATTAGAGATCTGTTGGGGGGCCAATTTCAGAGTTCCCGGTCCATCTCATCGTTGACCTATTTCTGCATCTTCCTTTCCCACCGACTCCCACGGCTCCCAGCAAACAGCTGACCTAGTAACCATTGGCAACACCTGCCCTGACACCCTAAGGCATCTGGACACGACGTCAAAGGGCCTGGAAGAGTATGAGAAGAAAAGGAACGCAGGAGATGTCATGGGATGAGACCTTTTTATTTCATGGTTTTTGCATTTCTTATCAGTTCATAAACAGTTAGGTTGGTCAAAAATAAAAAGACTGCAGGATGAAAGTGAACATAGCAACTGGCAGATTACCCATGGAAGTCAATTTGTATGGGTGTTTATTAAATGTATTTACTAAGCATCTGCAGTGCCATGACCTTTCACACGGCGGCAAACAACCTTTTCAAACAGCTCTTTGGTTTTGTGTTGCAAACATGTATACACATGGGTGACATTCGCTCTGGGAATGCAGTCTTTGTGAAATCTGAGGGCATGTCATGTCATAGGACTAAATGAGTCTAATGAAAAGAATTGATACAGGTGTCGGAAGTCTCGCAATGCAGATCATTAGTTCTAGGTCAGGGCTGTGGAGAATGCAGAACAATGATTAACCGAGGATTAATACATTCAAAACTCTTGCTTGACTGACATTAATGAGTGTGCGCCCTTTGTGATTCTGTTACTAAGCTCATTGTTCGGTTTTTACTTTATGCCATTTTCAAGCATTGGCCGATACGATTTCCATCTTTTAATAACTCAAATCCCCCCCCCCCACCACATGAGCTGCTTCAAATTGCATAACGATTTTGTTAATTCGCCCTTTTATGTGTTTTTCAAAACCTAAATAATTCTATAAGCCCGCCTCCCCCACGAGATACGCTTGCACAGTGCGAGCACGGACAGCCACCCGCAGACACCTACCCCCTTGTGCGTAACGTTTTTGGTTTTGGTAATGCCCAAGCCTTGTGCTAAGCTCCTGCTTATTCACTGGCGCTATATAGCGTTCAGAAACCCACACACGGCGAACCCCGGAGAGAGCTTGGCAAAGACACAATGTGTCTCTCCGCGGGCCATGCATCCTAATGTCTCATTAGTAAGTGTAGACTGTCATCACTTCATTAATTGAACCAGAGACCCTGCAGTGAGAGTGTTTCTTTTCACGTCGTGTCACCCTGATCTATGCAGTATGGGAGCTGATCTGATTCAGCGGGTGTGTGTATGTCTGTGTGCGTGGGAAAGTGTGTTTGGGAGTGTGTGTGTGTGTGTGTGTGTGTGTGTGTGTGTGTGTGTGTGTGTTTGAGAGTGTTTGTGTGTTTTTGTCCGTGTGTCTGTGTGGGAGAGTGTTTGAGAATGTGTGTGTGTGTGTGTGTGTGTGTGTGTGTGTGTGTGTGTGTGTGTGTGTGTGTGTGTGTGTGTGTGAGAGAGAGAGTCTGTTTGGGAGTGTGGCTGTGTGTGTTTGAGAGTGTATGTGTGTGTGTGTGCGTGTGTGCGTGTGTATGTGGTTGTGATTGTTCTTGTGTGTGAGTGAGTGTGTGCGTCTGTTCAAGTGTGTGCGTGTTTGTGTAGTTGTGTTTGTTCTTGTGCGGTATGTTGCCATGCGTCTGTGGTTGTCTGTACCTGCTGTGCATGTTCCCTATGCTTCCGATAATACAGCAGGCATCCTTTGTCTCTGCTGAAACGGGTTGATCCACTGCCTTCATCCCTCATCCGTCCAAGGGCGGATGAAAGATACAAAGCACCGTTTGGCGCTGGGGGATTGTGTACGTGTGACAGCCTGTGAATGTATTTTATAATTACTAGAAATTAAACAATGTCAAATTCATTCAGTCACAGCATGGATCTCATGCAGTCAAACTCAACATCATTCAACGGTGCTAATGTACTTACACATAGATGAGTATGATAAGATGATCTTTCCTCATCCAAACCTGAAATCCAGATTGAAAGAAAAGACTACGATAGGTGAATCTTTGCCAAGAAGGAAACACATCTGAGATAGCCACCATTTTGCATGTCTGGCTCGAAGCGGAGGCAAAACTGGCATGACACAGCCGTTAGTCTGGCAATGGGGTCCTGCATTCTCATTCAGTCCCAGCAGCCCCGACTCCAAAGCCTGCAGATACAAGAAGAGACTCTCAAGCCAAGCGTACATCCATGTATATCCGTAGGTGTTCACACTGCCACATTCAACAACAACAACATTACCTTCAGCCTTCAATTCTGGCAGATTGAGATTCTAGTAGTGATTAGTTGCCTCTGTGTGTCATTCAGTCATTTAAAGAATTACTTATTTTTTTCGTACACAAATTGGACTTGAAACAAGCACACTTTATCATTAGTAGTCATAGCCACTCTAAATCGTATTCATCAACCAGGGGCCCTAGTGTGTGTATGAATTCGGTGCTCTTACGGACAAAGCAGTGCACACAGTGTTTTTCCATAGATTGCGACCTTCGTCAAAGAAAGGCTTGCTGAGTGATGCCTCATAATAGGGAAAAGTAGTCTGCGCTAATTTTGTGAGGGAGATGTAATTGCATACAAAAGGCTCCACATGGCGATCGACTGACTCACTGGAGTCCAATGAGTGATCATCCTGCAGTATAATGAGATACGTGGACCCATTTGGAAGGATAGAGCCATTTTAGATTTAAAATACCTTCATTTTCAATGTGTCCACAACGTGTTATGCCTCCGCGGTATCATAACATAGGATGGGTGGTTGTTTACAAAGGTGGAGTAATAGCCAACCTTGCCCTCTCTCTGGCGCGTTTTGAACCAGATGTTGTTTGTAAGGGCATTGAGAGGACCATTGACAAAAAGAGAAGCACATTTGACCCCTTTCTTGCGCCAAAACAGTTCTGCAGCAATACTTCAACTCAGTAGTAATAATTGTCTGTTCTTTCTAGAGTTATCAGGCAGTAAGATTACACCAGAAATTTGAATATAACTCCATCTAAAAGTTCCTCTTAACACTCAATCCAAAAGTGTTTTAGGTTCACTTTTAATCC
This sequence comes from Pollachius pollachius, assembly GCF_949987615.1. NCBI lineage: Eukaryota > Metazoa > Chordata > Actinopteri > Gadiformes > Gadidae > Pollachius > Pollachius pollachius. The sequence continues at coordinate 47,724,992 of NC_136935.1, read as the reverse complement.
TCAATAGCTATTATTATATTTCATTCAATCTATTTATATCTGAAAGAGATTAATATTAAAATGTCACACCTTCTTTCCTTCTCTTTGAATTTGAATTGTGTTGCATTGCAACAAAGGACATTTCCCCATGAGGAAATCGGTCAAAAGATTTCCATGATGGAAAATGAGACACAAAGGATAATTGCATTATTTATTTCTGCATACGTCTAAAATATATGTTCACTCACTCTAGCCTCGTGTTGTTTAAGTTCCACGGTAAACTCTAATGATAGCAGCAGTCCGCCTCAATGTCTGGGCGAACTCTGTGTAATCCCCCTCGCCCCCATTAGTGTGCTCCTGTGCATATAGCAAGCATCCCTCCTCCTGTTGAGTTCCCCGCACATTAGCGGCTCCTTATTAAAATTCGGATCGCAGTCCGGACGGTCTGTCGCCACAGGGCTCGCCAACAACAACTGAGTGATGCCCTCCTTGAGTTTGGAGGCTCACTAGGCCGAAGGACACATATAGAGACCACAAGTAGCGCGGCAGGCAATAAAATACAAAAAAATAAAAGACGAAATGATGATATCGAACTGCAAACCGCCAAAAGAGAGATGAAGGCAGTTGAGATGGATGATTTGCTGGAACACCGTAGAGGGAGAGAAAAACAGCGTGTGGTCGGATTAAACAATATATATTTATATATATATATATATATATATATAAAAAGACATGAGGCAGACTCAGAATGGACGTGTGTCTCGTCCCAAGATGTTGCATGTGTTACGTCCAGCAAGGCAAGGGCTGGACGAAAACTGTGAGTAGAATAATTGAGACCGTCAAAAGTCTCATTAGCTGGCTGAAAAATGTTGGAGGCTCATTAAACACAGGATATAAAAATCCTTTGGTGTGCCTCATCCAAAAATAGCCCCAATCACAGTTAAGAGAGATATGGACCTTGAGCACAGAGTGGTGTGGAATGCATTTGGATTAGCTCCTGCATCATTTATCGTGTGTGTGTGGGTGTGGCAGGGCTGATACCCAGCGTTTGATACCCTGTGCCCTTAACCTACCTCTACATGCATTCTTAACCCACATTTAATCATCGAGACATCTTGGTATCTGACGACACTGTCAGAGTGCCTGTGCTGAACGTGTCTGCTGTGGTCAAGCCAGAGGTTCTCCTACGCTGTCCGTGGAGAACAGACACAGGTCATGCTTTTCCTGATCCGTTCTACTGAAGAATTAAGGTTTACTGTGTGTTTGTCGAGTTGACGCGCATTTTTTTATCATCTATTTGTTTGGCACAGATACCGTCTGGCTCGTAAACCTGGTGGGATCGCACTGCAAACAAAGGAGCACATTGATGTGCTGTCCTGCCTCTGCTTCAGTCAGAGTTACCTACAGAGAAGACCCTTCAAATCCCAAATAAATAACGAGCAAGCCTTTCAATGACTCCATCCCTGGTTGTTGATAGCCGGCTCTGAGTGGTTGGAGAGGATCACTGTTTTTGACTTGTGTTTTTATCTGTGAACACATGGCAGCTGTGCATGGGAAGACTTTTAGAGCCCAATAAAAGGCTTCTATGAAAGGTGCTGTTGGCCAGAGTCCTATGAATTAGATGACTGAACTGCTCTCACGCTGGGCAGAACTCCCCCACTTTGTGTAGGTCAGACAGCCTTCAGTGAACGTTTTCATATCAGTGTCCTGTTTTTCTTGTGCCGCTATTTTCCCCTTCTTCATCGCTCAAAATGAACAAAAGCTCAGGATGCATTAGTCGGCTCAGTGCTCGGAGCGGATGGAGGTAACTGTTGTTTGTTATTAAGGAAATTAAAATCATTATTCAGCCCGACATCCAATGGATTTACCTTTACTTTCCCTTATTTGATTGTGTTTATTTCTCAAATGAAGGCGGCCTGAACCAAATAACGTAAAATCGATTCTTAATGTGGAGTGGTTCTTAGGCAGCCATGCAGAGAGAGGAGTTATAAATGGTGGTTGTAATGATGCCGTGGTCTTTGGGCAAAGACCTTCATCTCACCAGGCTCTTGGACTGCTGTTAACCTTTCGAAAATGCCCCAATTACATCAAACTCAAGGTTCATATACTTTATAACTCGCTAGAGGTGATAAAATCCTCCCCCCCCCCACTCCCACCTTTTCCTCCCACTACCCCCGGTCAGAAATGGAGCACAACTCAGAGGCACTATCGCTGAAGTTTCAGCCCCCTCTGAAAAGTGATTGAAACACATTTCACCCAAACACATTTCACCCAAACACATTCCACAGAAACACATTTCATTGAAACAAAGCGGGCAACGAGAGGCGGGATTGATGGCGCCCGGAGAAGCAGAGGCCGACACGAGGCTCTGGGTTCTCACCCCCTTCCCTGTCACGTGCCGCACTGCGCTCCGAGGCCCCCCCCCCCCCCCCGTTATTACACGGGTCATTGAGCCGGCGATGTGATGCGGATTGCTATGCTTCAAGTTAGGGACGTGTGTCTTAGCAGTGAAACCCCCCCCTCACCTCTCCTGGCGTTATTCTGGGGCCGGCGTTATCAACACTGTTGTTCTTGGCCGCGCCCCTGTCCCCAATAGCAAAAGAGGAGACGGTCTAAACACAGTCTCTCCCTTGTGGTTTTACCGCCTTTTTTGTATGACTGACCCGTAACCTATCCAACTAACGTCCTCTGTGTGTCTGTCTGTCTGTCTGTCTGTCTGTCTGTCTGTCTGTCTGTCTGTGTGTGTGTGTGTGTGTGTGCGTGAGTTTGTATGTCCGTTTGTGTGTGTATGTGGGTAGATATGTGTGTGTGTGTCCCATTCCCCACGCGGGTTTCCCTTTGACTGTGATTCCTCTTTACCAATTAGCCCTGATTTGTCAAAGTCCCAATGTGCTGTCTGTCTCTGTGATGTTGACGTCTGGTGCCTCTCCGGTGCGTTCTCCCTGTGCGCCTCGGGAATGAGCTCAGTGCTTCGGGGCTGTTCTGAAGGGGGTTTGAATCGTTCCGCCGTGGCTAGATGCTCACTGCTCAGCGATGCAAACTGCCCGGAATCTTTGTCGCCAAGTGATTTAAGTTAAGATCACTGAAAAGTTAAACGGATTGCAGGCATACACACACACACACACACACACACACACACACACACACACACACACACACACACACACACACACACACACACACACACACACACACACACACACACACACACACACACTAATATGTGCACACACACGCCCATACACACAGACATACACACACACCGACATCCACAAACAAGCACACACAATCAAAGACATACACACACACACACACACACACACACAGGCACGTGCACATGCACACACATACAATCTGTCCATTGACGTTTGACCCAGCGGTATGAAATGAATGACAATGTGTGATAGATTCCTTTGATATGCAGATATGCCATGCGGTGAGTGATGGAAGCGATGGCTCATTTAGAAGAGGCTCTGAGGATGTCTTGATGCACAGTTGCAGAGGGCATGCTCTGTCCCTTCCACCGCTCTGGCGCTGTCCTCTTGTTGATTGCAGAGAACACCACGCTGGCAGGGGCTTTGATAAAATCCCATTACAAAATGAAATAAATAGGGTGCTTTCGAAGCAGTGCCAATCTGTCTGTTCACCTATCACATTTGAAATGTTGTCATCGCGGTGTCAACAGATAAAACAGCAAAGCCCGGCCGTCTGCTGAACAGAAATATGTGGGTGGAAGTGAAGGTCTGATGAAGTAGATTCAAGAGCCACACTGACATTCTTTATTTTCATATATTTATCTCAATATATATGTTTTTTTTTAGGAATACTCTAGTAGTACAGTTGGACAGCCATAGAGAAAAGTGACAAAGTGACGTGCAATTTCCTCCGTTGGCGATGTGTACTTTCCGAAGTTGTGGCGGCGGCGTTTACTTGTAAACACATCAAATCCCATGTTCCATCTGTGTTTTTCCTCCGTAAATAAACGCAATTCCAAAACACACAGCAAGGCAACAGGGATCTTAAAAGTGTCTGGGAGCTGGTGGGAGTACAGAGATGTGCAATTAGATTCCGATCAATCCACCGCCGCTCACGCTCCGAAATGAACGCGATCACGACCCATGAAAAGGACGAGGGCTCATCATCACAGCACGCGCACAGCGCCGCCGCTCCACGATCCGTTAGTCGCTTCATCATATTACTTTTTAAATCTATGGCTGCCAGACTCCGATAAATGAAACCCACCGTTGAGACTTTCTAAACAATCACACCTTTTTTTCCCTCTCCGAAAAAGCAACCTGATTCCAATACCGCGGGGAGTTAGTCCGACCGCAATTTTCTGTTCTCTTTTTTCGGTTTCAAGCCATGAGGACACGAATAATAATCAAGGCTTTGCTGAAACGGGAGGCAGAATTGACTCCGCCATAGGATCAAAATGGCGGGGTGTGGGCGTGGCAGGAGGAGGGGGGGGGGGAGGGGTGAGCCGCGAGGCGAGGATCACCAGAGGCTTGAAGGGTGGCAGGGTGGGGGCGGTGTAGCAGGATAAACGAGCATAAAATGCCTACACATCGGAGACTCACTGGGGGCTAAAGGATTGGCTCGGTTGTTGGGAGCCTGGCGGGTTGTATTGTGGGGAGGCGGTGGAGCATGCTACTGGTGGAGAACCAGTGAGTGACTGCAATCAAGAGCTGAAGCGACTCCCCGTTTGGAGGCCTCGATTTAGCTCCTCTTATTAAGATCAGGATGCAGTCAGGGGATTCAAAGTCCGGGTGGGGGTTGAGACCTGGTCTGATTCAAAGCGAAAGGGGGTGTAGTGGGGGGGGGGGCAAGGGGCTGATGGTATGGTAGGATAATGGTAGGACGATTGCCACAGATGATAATCGTTAAATGAGCAGGGGGTGGAAAGTGGCAGGTGGGTAAATGCATTGCCCTGCTGAGGAAAGCTGGATGATGTCAAGGTTTTTGAGTGAGATTGAGAATAGGACGGGGTTGGGGGAAGGAAAGGGTGAGGAACGTAGAGAAATTGGGTCGAAAACTAAGGCGCCCGGATATATGATGTATATATATATATATATATGATATCTGAATAAACTCCTCGTGTTGGGTTTCACTTTTAAGGATGTCAGGGATAATTGTGTCTATAGAGAAGACAAAACGGTGTACCGTCATCTTTGAAACCTCGAGGCAGCTGGTTGACGACAATTAAAAACAAAACAACAACGCAATCTCTTTGATGTACTCATATGCCACACTTTTCACAGCGGGACATGAATTCATTACTGTTTTGGTGGATGTGGACCAGAATCTATTCATTACCGTCCTACACTCATCTAGGTCCACAGGCAATGTGTGGGAGCTTTATTTAAACATGCCTCATACATTCTTCTTTGTTATGCTTCATTAGAGTCCTACTTTGGCTGCGGTCGTACTGCTTCATCGTGAATACCAGTACGTTCTTCAGATGTAGAAAAAGTCCTTTCAGTATATTGCTGCAAAAACAGCATGTGTTAGTCATATACCGAATGAATAAACAACTGAAGAAGATCTCTTAAAGCCCCCGAAGTGGACAATAACACATGTATTTCAGTTAACAACACAATAGCTGTTGAGTACTTTCTACTTCACCTTTGCTCCAGACGACATCATTTGTCACAGTTCAGGTGACCTTCAAAGTCGTGCGATTGTGCATTTTGTTGAGTGGCCCATAGCCTCAACGTTTAAAACATCCCCATATTTTTTTAAAACACTAGACGGGGCTATACTGAAATTGGAATGAGATTCCCCACTTCAAATGGCGATAAGGGGAGAGAGTGAAGCGTAAGGTGGCTGGCAGAGGAGGATGTGTATATGTTCATATTTCCCATTGGATGTGTGGGGACTGTAGGCGAGTTAAAGGACAGCCCTCAGGTGCTTGGCTGAGAGGCGGCTCTGCGACCGCGCAGCAGCCACGATAGAAGCCTTTTATCAGGGGGGGAAGACTGAGGCAGGGACAGGGCGCCAGGCTACAGAGAGCCAGAGAGCACAGGCTCTGAAGTATCAGCTGCCCAGGAGTGATAGTGAGGCATCAGATCAGAAGTGTTCAACTCGGCAGAGGGGGAGAGGAATAGAGAAAGAGGAAAAAGAGAAAAAAGACAGAGAGAGACAGAGAGAGAGGGCGAATTGAGAGATACAGAGAATGGTGCCCAAGGATATGCCTGAGCACAAAGGTTAATGAGGAATGGAGACTAGTCCAATGCAAATTACTTGGTGAGAGAGCTGTGGAGAGGCCTGGTCTGAACAGACACACACACACACACACACACACACACACACACACACACACACACACACACACACACACACACACACACACACACACACACACATACACACACACACAGCACTCGGCTGTATATTTCATGACAGAGAGGACTACTGTAGTCCTGTATGTATTTTTATCGTTCTGGGGGCAAAAAAGTTTTGCATCCAAGTTGTGTGTGTGTGTGTCTGTGTGTGTGCGTGTGTGTGTGTGTCTGTGTATGTGCGCCTGGCTATTATGAGCCACATAGTCTGTCATGAACACACACACACATTTCTCCCCGGAAAGGTGAATTATTTAAAGCTGATTCTTTCAATTGAGAGACGACGTGCCCAAGCCGGCAGGGGAATGCCCATTAAAACCACAGAGGAACAAAATATGTTCCCTGCGCTCCTTCTAATTGCAATGCAATACACCACGTAGGTTCCTTTACAACCGCCATCCGTTTATCCTGAAAATACACCGCAGCCTGCCTGGCTGGGCCCTCCCTTTTTCCACAGAAAGGTTCCCAAAACATAACGGGTTACTAGACAGAGGGAGAGAGAGAGAGCATGAAGCACTTACGGCTTAGCCCAAGGCTAACTTCAACCTTTGCAACATTGGCGGGGAGGAGGAGATGTCGGGCGGTTCCTCATTGTTTATAGTCTCATTCCGGCAGGAGATTAAGAGAGAGTCTTTGCTCGCTGAAACAAGGGAGAACCAATGAAGCGAGACAATCATTTACCCCGCTGACAAAATGAGCTTCTCCCTTCCCTGGTGTCGACATGTGATGTGATTTAAAAGTTGACTTTTAAGACGCTAGGGTGACAGCCTTCCTAGGAGCTAGGAATTTTGGTGTGTGTGTGTGTGTGTGTGTGTGTGTGTGTGTGTGTGTGTGTGTGTGTGTGTGTGTGTGTGTTTGTGTGTGTGTGTGTGTGTGTGTGTGTGTACGCGTTTGGTTTTGCATCTGCCTCTCTTGTCTATCTTTTACAGCCCAATGACTGCGTTCCGGCGGAGTATATTTCTTCCAAATAAAACATGGCTGCTTGAATATTATGTTGATTTAGTGAATAATGTAAAAAAAAGTTTGGGATATTGCTTTCGAAAATCCACACTGATCCAAATGTCCCGAAATAATACTCTTTGGTGGAGAAATTACAGTTAATGGCATTGTTTATAGTTAATGGATTACATTTTTTTGTTTTTTACACATCGAAATGTTAGTCGGTTTTTTGGTGCAGGCAGCAGATGGTGTTGCCTTTTTAATGCGTCTCTACGGTGCCATCATTAATGTAATTACCTGTGGGGGACTTTGTGAGTTTGTAGTTGTCAAACAATAAACAACAAACAGATCCGCAGGCTGATTGTGGAACAATAGGGGTGAGTACATTGCAAATTGCGATATAGCCTACAATTTAGCTGTCCTTTAACTTGGGCGCTACAGCCGTTATTATGGGAGCCAACTGTGCGATTAGCTAAATGACTGAGCCTGAGCAAGTCTCACACCGCTATCACCGTGCGACAGGCGAGCACACACGCCAGCAGTCTGAGTGACAAACCACAATTATCCCTCAGCAAAGTCGACGTGTTCATCATCACACAGGAGCTAATGAGCTCCCTGCTGAACTGGACTGGCGCCGGGGGGGGAGAAGGGTGAGAGAAACACAAATAAATGCAACTACGGCGACGACAAGGGGGGGGGGGGGGGGGGGGGGAGCACGAAAGGAAGCGCGCAAAACAGATATAGACGTTTCTGAGACATAAGGTCATTGGATCCATTACGGGTAAATGGGTTGCCTACACGTTATGGGGCGAATTTAAAGTACACGCGAAATCAAGTTAGCCTCGATGGGATTTTAAAGACGCAGACACCAAAAAAAATAAACAACGGGATCGGTCGACAGGGTGTCGTCGGCGCTGTTGAGTGTGAGATAGCGGCGCCTGCGTGGCTCATTACGGGGAGCCATTTCCCTCTTGATGCCATTGAGGTCGGACGTTTTCCCCTGTCACTCCGCGTCCCCGGGCTGCCTGTCGACGCCGTCTCCCCGACAGGCAGGTGTCTGACAGCTGATGATGTCTGTACGTGTAAAAGCACCGAAAAAAAAAAAAAAAACACGACAGAAAGAAAATGATGGGAAAAATGATTCAAGGAAAAAATGCTTAGTTCATCTCTCCTCCGGTAATGAGCAACACGAGATGGATTTGTTTGTTTATCCTACGTTTGACTTTGCAAAGAAATAAGAGTGTTTTTAAAGAGACAGTTTAACATGGGCTTGTTTGTTGTATAGGGCTTGAACATTGCAATGTCACATTTCAATGACCGCCGCCCTTGGAATGTTCATTCTTTTGTTTGTAGTAGCCTAATGCTTTTTTGGACATTGTTTTGTAATTAATTCGGGAGCCATTGTTGCATTTAGAGCCACAAGCGTTTCATCCGTCTATGTTTATTTACATTGATTAGGTCTATTTACATTGATTAGTGAATTTTAAATTACCACAACTCTCCTGAGTCCTCTGAATTTGTTGGTGTATTGGAAATAAATAAATGCCACGATGATTGAGATTAACAAGCCCTATATGTTGAATTCACATATGCAAAGAGAAAGGCTGTGATGGTCATTACATTGGGAGCTTATTCTGAACACTGACATCGTCAGTGTACTTCTAAATTGGTTCTTCTGAATGGTTTCTAAATTCATTCAATATTATTGTTGTCTTGGCTTGGTAGTGTTTTTATGACACGTGCCCATAAAAGTTGTTAAACTTGTATGTGTTTGTAAAATACAAACACATAACATGAACAAGCATTTGCCCCCCCTCCCCAGGTTCAAAATAAGCCATAGCTGATGAATCTCACTTTCAATATTTATTCGTTGCAAATATAACTTCCACCTCTGCCTATCCCTCCACAATGGTTACCACCAAATAATAATAATAATCCACCAAATAAAACAATCTGTTCTTACAACTCACACACTATGGTCCCAGAAAACGCTGATTTCACTCTGGGTCTGGCTAGAACAGTGGATGGGGGGGGGGGAAATATTTTTTTGGGGGTAGGACTACTATTTAATTTTACAGATCCACAAATGTGGACCTGTCAACATAACTTTTACCACATAATAGGTTGGAAATGACCCCAACATATAATAATTATAAACCGCTATTTAGCTATACGTAGGTAATAAATGTCAGTTTTACAAATGCTTCAAGGGTGTTTATATATATATATATATATATATATATATATATATATATATATATATATATATATGAACACCCTTGAAGCATTTGTAAAGCACATTTTTATATAAATATATATAAACACCCTTGAAGCATTTGTAAAACACATTTTTTTAATTGCGAAGGAATAACCCTTTAACACACCCATTTGATTGCTGGCTGGAAGTGTGTTCCATTTTCAAGGTGCTAAGATAAGAACCCAAATCATGCTCCGTTGCTGTGCTTCAGCATTATAGTATTGCAGATTGTAGTTGCTACGTGGGCGTTTCACTATTGAACTAACACGAGCAACTCAGATTGCCTTAAAGAACTATCTTGCTTGCTCTGGTTGTATGGAAGTGGGACTAATTGGTGTTTATCCACGGTAGTTCTTGTGGTAGGAGGGGAATATTCATCACCCACCGTGATAAATGGAGATTTTGCAAGGAATTATACAATGATCATCCATATTACCATGCTTATTTCCAATTCAAAGCAAACATTATTGTATGTGCTGCCATTGGATTGATCTTGTGTTTTTATGTATCAGCATTGTACAGCCCCTGAAACCTCTGTGCTGAACAATGGGGGAAGTCCTATCTATAAGTAACAGGTGGAACAGAGGAACAAAGGACGATTATTATACATACTTAATTATGACCGTTTGGCATGGCTACAACCACAAATTGGAGAGAGAGAGGGAGAGAGACAGAGAGAGACAGAGAGAGAGCGAGAGAGAGAGAGCGAGAGAGAGACAGCGAGAGAGAGAGAGAGAGAGAGAGAGACAGAGAGAGACAGAGAGAGAGAGAGAGAGAGAGAGACCGAGAGCGAGAGAGAGAGCGAGAGAGAGAGAGCGAGAGAGAGAGAGAGAGAGAGAGATGCCTTTTTCGGAAGACACACATGACCTTATGTCATTGTTGGCACTGAGCTATTGTGCAAACTGGCGTGCGGTGATGTTTGAGTTGGACTATCCATTTAGTACCATGGGGGCATACGGCGACCTCTTCGTCCTCCACCCTCTGTACTCCTCCATCTTCTCCGAAGGCTGTCTGGAGTGCTTACAGCAGCAAAGACCACTGCCAAAGCTCCACATAACCTTTACAATCTGGCTTGGGCTCGGTGGAGGAAAGTATTGATGGGGAGGTCGTTTTTTTATCCTTGTTTGATATAGTGTACTATTAACCATAATTGTTATAGATTGAATTAATGTTGCATTCATTTATATATTGCACCCCGGAACCTTTGTGCCTTTACCCGTGTACTCTACCGGCCGGTTTTAGTGTTGCACCGTCTAAGGAATGCATGGTCCATGCTGGGCTGTTGTACGGTGATATGTTTTTCCAGTAAAGTACCCTAACTGAGCTCCAAGTGTGCGTGCGTCATTACCCTCGGGTTACCACACTTTTGGCGACGAGGATTAAAACATATATGACGGAGTGTCGTGTGGTTAGGGTCGGAGAAGAAGTTCCGTGTAGTTTTAGCTTGTAGCATGGCTGCGGCTACGGTCGGCACGCTCAGTGAGTTCGTCGAGCTGGATGGTGACTGGATTGAATATGTCGAGAGACTGGAGCACTTTTTCCTGGCGAATGGCATTGAGGAGGAGGAAAGGCAGAGATCGATTCTCCTCAGTGTGTGCGGTGCCAAGACGTACAAGTTGATACGCAACTTAGCAACCCCACGGAAGCCAGGTGACTTGTCATTCAAGGAATTGGTGACCCTGGTGCAGGAGCATCACAACCCCAAACCGTTAGTGATTGTTCAGCGCTTCAAGTTCCACACCCATTCACGCAAAGAGGGAGTTTCAGTTGCTGCATTCGTGGCGGAGCTGAGACAACTGTCGGAATATTGCGAGTTTGGACCGGGGCTTGACGACATGCTACGGGACAGGTTGGTCTGTGGTATCAATAATGACAGCATTCAACGCCGATTGCTGGGTGAAGTTACACTACCTTTCAAGAAGGCGTTGGAGATCGCTCATGCGATGGAAACGGCAGCTAACAACTCAAAAGACATTCAAGCAGCTAATGCCAGTGTGCCACAGAGCACTGTTCACCGTCTGTTTAAGGAGGGGAGAGGCAAGCCGATGAAGTCATTAGAGTGTTACCGGTGTGGGGGAGCGCATCTCGCTAATGACTGTGGTTTTAAAGATGCTGTTTGCCATAACTGCCAGAAAAAGGGACACATAGCCAAGAAGTGCAGAGGTGCTAAAAAGCAATGGAAAAAGGAGTGGGAAGAGTCAAAACCCCAAATGAAAACGCATCATTTGCAAAGCGAAGGACCTGAGGAGCAGTGTTCATTCAACATGTTCAGTATGGACCTCTGTAAACCCCGGGCAGCCCCAATCTGCACAACGCTGCAAATAAATGGAAAAGAGATGACCATGGAGGTGGACACGGGTGCCTCAGTTTCAGTGATAAGTCATACCACTTACTGCAGGTTGTGGGGCTCTGGAAAGGCGCCCGCTTTAAGAAAGACTAATATTAAACTGAGACAATACACTGGTGAGTGCATTCCTCTACTTGGAGCTATAGAAGTAGACGTTATGTACGAAGGCCAGTCAGCTAAAGGGGAGCTGATAGTGGTAGACGGGGAGGGACCTAGTCTGCTTGGGCGGGACCTCCTACAGAGAATCCGCCTCAATTGGGGGGAGATCATGCACATGAGGGTGGTTGGAGACATCCTATCAAAGTATGCAGACGTTTTTAAGGATGAGCTTGGCACCCTCCGGGGCACAACAGTGAAGTTGACCGTGGACCCCAACGCAAAGCCACGTTTTTGTAAACCACGCACAGTGCCATACGCTATGAAGGCTACGGTGGAAGCGGAGCTGGACAGGCTGCAGCGGTCAGGTGTCATTGAACCGGTGGAGTTCTCTGACTGGGCAGCCCCAATTGTGCCTGTGCTGAAAGAAGATGGTGGGGTGCGGCTATGTGGTGATTACAAGATGACAATCAACCAAGCCTCACAACTGGACCCTTATCCCCTGCCACGAGTGGAGGATTTGTTCGCCACACTGGCAGGAGGACGAACGTTTACAAAACTGGACATGAGTCACGCGTACCAACAACTGCTGCTGGACGAGGACTCTAAACAATACGTGACCATCAACACTCACAAGGGTCTGTTCAAGTACAATCGCTTGGTGTTCGGCGTCGCGTCCAGCCCAGCCATTTTTCAGCGCACCATGGACAACCTCCTGCAGAACATTCCCCATGTTGCTGTCTACCTAGACGACATCTTGGTGACGGGTAAGACCGAAGGGGAGCATCTGCAAAACCTCGACCAGGTGCTGCAGAGAATGAAGGAGGCCGGGCTGCGGTTAAAGCGCAGTAAATGCGTTTTCCAGGCTCCGAGTGTCACCTACCTGGGTCATATGATTTCAGCTCAGGGGCTTTCCCCCATGACGGAGAAGGTGAGGGCGATAAAGGAGGCTCCTAGCCCAAAGAATGTGGCAGAACTCAGGTCGTTCTTGGGCTTAGTGAACTATTATGGGAAGTTCTTGCCTGAACTGTCCACTGTGCTTGCTCCACTCTATCAGCTTCTGCACAAAGACTGTTCCTGGAGTTGGCAGCAGGATCAGGAGACAGCGTTCCAGCAGGTAAAAGGACTATTGCACTCTGCAACGCTGCTCGTGCACTTTGACCCAGACAAGGAAGTTGTTTTGTCCTGTGATGCATCACCCTACGGCGTGGGGGCGGTCCTTTCGCATCGTATGGACGACGGAGGTGAGAAGCCTATTGGGTACGTGTCTCGTACTCTCACATCAGCAGAACGGGGTTACTCTCAGCTAGAGAAGGAGGGGCTAGCTGTAGTTTTTGCTGTGAAACGGTTCCACCAGTACCTTTATGGTCGCCCATTTACCATTTTCACAGACCACAAGCCTCTGCTGGGCCTGTTCGGTGAGACTAAAGGTATTTCACCCATGGCGTCAGCAAGAGTGCAGCGCTGGGCATTAACTTTGTCAGCGTACCAGTATCACATTGTGTATAAAGCAGGAAGTGAAAATGCAAATGCAGACGCATTCAGCCGTCTTCCCCTCCCAGAGTCACCGAGCCAAGCTAACCTCCTTCCAGAGACTGTGTTTTTGTTAGACAGGCTGTCTGACTCTCCGGTGTCCGCAAAGCAGATCAAACAGTGGACTGAAAGAGACCCGGCACTGTCACAAGTAAAGCAGTGGCTACTGCAGGGCTGGCCGGTAACAGTTGAGCGGGAGGAGCTCAAGCCCTATGTCCAGCGTCAGCTGGAGCTCAGTGTGCTGGATGGCTGTATCCTCTGGGGCTCCAGGGTGATTATTCCACCTGCGGGTCGTGCTCAGGTAATGGAAGTGCTGCATGAAGCCCACCCTGGGGTGTCAAGGATGAAGAGCCTCGCCAGGTCGTTTGTGTGGTGGCCAGGGATGGACGGTGCGTTGGAAGAAAAGGTCAAAGCATGTTCACAGTGTCAAAGTAACCAGAAGATGCCCGCACCGGCGCCTCTCCACCCATGGGAGTGGCCGGGCCGTCCCTGGTCCAGGCTCCACCTGGATTTTGCTGGTCCGTTTATGGGTCGCATGTTCCTTGTGCTGGTGGACGCTCATTCAAAGTGGATGGAGGCACACATCATGTCAAATATCACAGCCCCTGTTACCACTGACACGCTCAGAAGCATCTTTGCCACCCACGGGCTACCGGATACAGTGGTCAGTGACAACGGGCCCACTTTCTCCAGTGAGGTTTTCAAAGAGTTTGTGGAGAAGAATGGAATCCGACATATACGGTCTGCACCATACCACCCTGCTTCCAACGGCTTAGCAGAACGTGCTGTGGAGATGCTGAAGGATGGACTGAGGAAAATGTCGGGGAACACGCTGGAGACTAAGCTTGCACGTTTCTTGTTCCAGTATCGGATTACTCCACACACAACCACTGGCTTGCCTCCAGCAGAGATGTTGCTGGGGAGGAAGCCCAAATCTCATCTGGACCTCCTTCGCCCGGATGTGGGGGCAAAAGTTGCCCGGTCACAGGAGAACCAGAAGGTGAGACGGGACCAACATGCCAGGGAGAGGCTGTTGCAGCAGGGGGACTGTGTGTATGTGAAGAACTTTGCCGCTGGCTCACCATGGCTGCCAGGAGTTATTCACCGCCAGTCTGGTCCAGTTTCTTTTGTGGTGGACCTGTTGGATGGCAGGCAGGTTCGCCGGCACCAGGATCACGTGCGGGCCCGCACTGATGCAGAGGGGGAGGGGTCTCGGAGTGTTGCTCACAAGGACAGTGTGAGCGGCTCTACGGACTGTGTGGCACCGGTGTGCATTGATGGACGGTTGCTGCCTCCTGAGGAATTGTCTGAGCAGACTGCCTCACCTGCCCCTGCCCAACTTCCTCCCAGTGGAGCACCGTCTGTTGCCCAGGCTGTGGACTCTAATGTTTCACTAAGAAGGTCAGAGAGGCAACACAAGCCTCCAGAGAGACTGAACTGTTAAACTAAAAGAAAAAGAGTGTTATGCCATATCGGTCGTTGTTGCCTGTTGTGTTAAAGAAAAATGTTGTGCAATACCGGATGTTGTTGATGGCTTGTTGTGAAATGTGAATTGGAGTTGGTTTAAGTGCAATAGTATTTATGTATTGGTTACAAGGGTACATACATGCAAAGTCAGTTTATTTGTTTAACCGTATTCTAAGTGTTTACTTAAAGGGGGAGAAGTGTTATAGATTGAATTAATGTTGCATTCATTTATATATTGCACCCCGGAACCTTTGTGCCTTTACCCGTGTACTCTACCGGCCGGTTTTAGTGTTGCACCGTCTAAGGAATGCATGGTCCATGCTGGGCTGTTGTACGGTGATATGTTTTTCCAGTAAAGTACCCTAACTGAGCTCCAAGTGTGCGTGCGTCATTACCCTCGGGTTACCACAATAATAATAGTGATGAAAACACTATGAATTAAAACAGGGTGCCACACACTGTGCTTGGCCCACGTAATACTAATAATACATCTGACTTAAAAGGCCTTTCTCTGACACAAGGACACTCTTCGCATGGACATGACAGAGTAAAGAAACAAGAAACGCACTCCAACATTGAGTGCAGTAGGGAGATAAAGTTGAGCAAATTCAGTAGGCAAGAACTACTGCTCTTGGCCAGTGGGTTTGAGCAACAAAGCGAGGCGGAAGATAAAGTACATGCTTTGGGGCGGAACTTAGTTTGATGTCTCTAAATAAAGGGCAGATGAATTCAGTTCCGTTGCCATGCAGTCAAGTGTCTATTGTTGTGTAGCTACTGCAGGATGGGAAAGACTACATTGTGATAAAAATACAAAAATGAATACAAATAATTTCACAGCTATAAAACACAGGGGAAGCTGCAGGATTTGTAATGTGCATAATGAGCAGGAGATGGTGTTTGTATTGAACGGAAGTTAACGGCTGATAGGAATGTATATCACCTACCTGTTACGCAATAAACATTGTTCCCATTGTACGATGTGGGTCTTTGTGGTCAGCGGAACCTCATTACTTCTGTAATGTATTACTATTGATGTTCTTAATACCAAACAGTAGACCAATTTTTACTGCATTTGCATATATGATACATGATCAGTTTGTTTGTATTTAAGGGACGAGGGAAGAGAACATGAAACCCATCTTTAAACCTATACGTTAAACCACAATAAATATAAAATAGCAATTGTAATATGCTATTCAAAGTCGTAATATCATATCGCAATGTTTAGAGAAATGCAATATTTACAAAGTCGCAATACATGTCGTATCGGCACTCAAAAAAACATTATCATATTGTATCATAAGGTCCCTGCTGATTCCCGTCCCTAATATAAACATACTTACTTATACTACAGATTCGATTTTGTGTGGTGATTCTTGTTTTAATCGGAAACATGGTTGAATAGTTGTTATCCAACAAGGTGTATTCTCTAACAAAACTATTTCCTAATCAGGTCCTGAAGCCTGAGGTGGGTCTTTTGAATGTTCCCCCCCCTTGCAAGGATAGATGATTTGCCATTAGTGAGCACATGAGTGATTGATACTAAAGTGAAAGTGTGGCACTGGAAAAGAAATGTATCCCTGAAGCGAAAAACGCAGCATTAATAAACCATTAGAGAGAATGAATGTCTGGCTCTGACAGAACAGCATGTGTAATGGTCTTTTTGTTTTGTCATACGTGTTTGGATAAATCTGTGCCTTGTAATTCTCTTCAGCTGTCTTGGATTATATTTGTATGTATTTTTCCTTGTTATTCTTATGCTATTGGCTGACGTCCATTTGACACATTATTATTAAGTGTATACTGTGCCTCCATTTACAATGCAAATCCATAGTCCCGGCTGCTGACTGCTCTTGCTCGGCAAAACAAGTAGCAAGCTAGTGTGACATACTGTATCCAGCAAAAGGAAGTAGGATCTTCTCGTTTTATGGTTATCCTCCATGTTCTAATAAGGACAAAAATCCTCCTTGCTACTGTCAATTAAACTCTTGTTTAAGTATACATACATCCAGGGGCCTAGGAATGAGTTTAACATTGGGGGGGACACATATTGGAAACCTGACAGATCCGGTATAATTTTTAGGTGGGACAAATGCGCCTGTCTCCGATATTGGAGGGGACACGTCCCCTCCGTCCCCCCTGGTTCCTACGCCCTTGCATACATCCATGTTATAATTTACATTGTATTCATGACTGTGCACTTAAAAATATAAATTATATTAAAAACTAAAAATGTGATTATTATTAGTTGTAGTATAAACACTATACTACAACTAAAAATGTAAATTGCATCGAATAACCCTCATTAGTTACCACAACCTAAGGGAAGAAGGTCTGAATGGCAGGGGAGGGGATCGGAGTCTGTAGTTTTATATATTTAAGAGTAGGAGGCCAGTGGTGTAACATTGTGGAGTGATTGGTTGTCTCTATGAATTAAGGAGAGTGCACTCTTGCCTTTTGCTGAGTGGGTTAACAAGGCAATCTTCGTGAATGGCCACGGTGCCCCGAGGAGAACAAAGCCTCATTCAAATGTGATTGACCACCATCTTGGAACTTTTGAAGGGGGGAAAAAAAGAGAAAAAATGCTCATTCAGTCGTTTTTTATTCTCACAGGAAATTGAAAATGATTGACTCATGTGATTCACCGTGAAGTCATTGATATAGATCTTTTAACTTCCTGATTTTTTTAGGAAATCTGGATTGCATTTTGTTAATTGAAGACCATACATTAAAGACGTTAAAGACAGACATGCTTTTTTGTTTCGTCGCAAAGTAAGCTACTGGCGATTCATCAGTGCTATAAAAAATGCCTATTTTGTCCCCCTAAGAGGAAACATATTTTACATTTTGTTTAGAAGTCTAGAATGGAAATGGTGAAATGTGTTCCTTCCACCAGCGTCTCCTTTTCTGGTGCTACACAATGAAGACTCATTGGTTTGACTCACTCACTGTCCCTCAAGATCACTCTCCAAGTGGTTCCGAGAAGGCCTTCATCGGCATCAGTCTTCAAGCTGCAGGCACGTTGCACATTTTGTTTGAGTTGGACACTGTTTTTCTGCTCACAGGATGAGGCTCGTCACTGTATTTTACTGAAGTAGGAGGAATGAACACTCAACACATTACACATAACACATAACTAAATTATATAAATTAAATGGAATAAACGTCCAAGGTCGTGTTCATATCTTAAAACAAGTCCAATGTACGCATGGTATCTATCATATTGAATTTGTTTGACTGAAAGATAACAATACACACCAAAATAATAAGACATATATTTACATATACAAATACATATTACACTCTTTTTGCCAGTGAGTGATATCAGTACCATGGATGAACTGAAATGTCAAACACTAAATCAAATCTGGTACAGAACGAAAATACATTTATCGTATTTTTGACAAATATCGCAGCAGTATGTCGCATTTGTTAATGTATTGGTGTTTCAAAAGCAAAAAATGGCTCTCCTTTACAAAGGATTGGATTGATCGGCTGAAATGATACAGCGATTGTGAATAATGTAAATGGTTACAAAATGTTCTTTGATGTATTGGCCTCACTTCAATTTTGTGGCCTTTTCAACAGAGGTTAGACATCAACTAGCCGGGAGTTAAACTGGCATGATCTGCAGAAGTAAGGCAGAATGTAGTTGGAAGCCAAGTAGTAAAACTGTGCGCCTATTATGCAGAAATATGCATATTTAAGGTAAGCAGTCACTTCACCCTCTGCTGCCCTGAGTTGAATTTATGATGTAAATGAGGTCTGTATGTTATATTCGTTTTAAAATACTGATTTGATCTCTAGAAAATATATAGGAATCAGTCTGGTTACACCTGCTTCGACTGATTTGATATTACCTGGCACATATAAACCATGTAATAGTCCTATTGAAGGTTTATGTTAACCCATTTGTGCCGGCTGCTGCGCGGCGCAACATTGTATCTACTAGATACAATGTTGCGCCGAAATCATGCAAATCATGATTAAATCATGCATGTGCGTAAATCTGGGCTCAACCTTTTAGCAACTCACCAAGATTGAACTTTTGCTATTCCATCACTGACAATAAGGCGGTCAACTACTCTGCCTGGAAGAGCTATACGTTGTTAACCCCCAGATTCTGTTTTGCCTTGGGCCTACATCCTTTGCCATCACAACCAGATAAGGACAATTTGGGGAAAATTATATACTTTGCATGTGAGCCGAATTATGCGTAACAATTAACTTGTTAGAACTATATAAAATAAGTGACCACCTAATTATCAACTGCTTATCGGAAAATACAATATAATTATACAATTATTTTCTTTTATTTCCAATGCATTTCCCGGAAGTTCGTGCTCATTATTATCTACTTACCAGGAAACTGCAGACCTTGGAATATAGCGTTTGTATGGCTATCAATTTACTTTGAATTACTTTCTTGGAAATGTATTAAAGAATAAGCCAGACATTTATTACCTACGTATAGCTAAAAAGTGGTTTATAATTATTATATTTTGGGGTCATTTCCAACCTATTATGTGGTAAATGCTATGTTTACAGGTCCACATTTGTGGATCTGTAAAACTAAATAGTAATCCTACCCCCAAAAAAATATTTTTCCCCCCCATCCAAAGTTCCGACCAGGCCCAGAGTGAAATTGGATGGATGAGTTGTGCTGTGTCAGTTCTTGTGTGCGTGTCCCAACCATTGGGACCACACAACTGCTTAAGTCTCATTCTTGAACTTGATTCTGGCGAGACAAAAGGACCCGCATTCCCAATTCAAACCTGGTTAACCAATCAATTGACCGATCGATCGGTCACGTCATGCTGTTGTTCTAAAGATGCATGGACTCTCTCCATCCCATCTGGGACTGATGAGACTTGAAATAAAGCAGAAATGAACACAGGGATTCTATGCTCATCAATTGTATCGATTGGATGACCATATTCATTATGATCGTTATGATATCTGTCCGTGATTAGACAATGACATGTAACCAGTGTAGGTCACAGCTTGCTTTTGTGGGTTCTTTACGATGACAGCAGCTAGGGATCAAGATTAACAAAGTGAACCGGCTTCTTTCTTTATCGAGCTGTGGCTATGCATCATTTCTCAATAACTCTCCATATTTGGTGACGTCTTAGTCAGCGCGAAGGCCTGCAGGGCATTCACTCAATCCTGGCATCATTGATTCCCAGAAACGACGGGGGCCACAGAGAGGGATGGGAAAGCGGGACCGAATTGGACTGCAGATACATCTCGATCTCAAAGCCCCATCGCTCTCTTAACTCTGCTTTGTAACCGATCTTCTGTTGCTTCTTAATTGCTGGTTGTCGATGTGGTGGTTCGTAACTACGGTGTTAACCCAACGTCCTTCTGTTCCCGCCATGGCAACATGCGGAACAAGCATTCCTCCAGGGCGAACCCATGTCAGCCTAGCAGAGCGTGGGCCTTCGTCTGCTAGCGATTCAGTACGGCGGTGGCTATAAAGTACATTCTTACTGGTGGTTGACAGACAACACAGACAGTGGTCATTTATTTTTCTTTTTTCATTAATTGAATCAACCGCTGAGGCTTGAAAGATGTAAAATAACTTTCCCTTACCTCGGTGTGACACAGAGAGCAGAGGGCCAGGAGAAGGGAACTGTGCTTTCACTTTCGTTTAGCGTCAAAGTGTAAACAGCAAAGAGCTGCATCACAAAAAAACAAAAAAACACCAAACACAGAATAGGATGACAGCCCACTGCTGGGAACAAGTGGAACTCTCCGGTAGTCTGGTCCATGCGATTCATTCCAGTCAGAACATTACGCGAGACAAAAGAAGTGTATAAAGTTCGACCTGACATACGATTTTATGATCGAACCACACGTTTCGGACTTGTTTTCCCTGGTGGCATGCAAGTGTTTGTTTAGCCTCGTGATGGATCATGGTGTGCTGGTCAGACACTTCGCTCTCCGTTATATATTTATTCATTTATTCATTAGTACGCCAGCGTCGTGGCTCCGTATACATCGGAAGACATCTGCGATCGGCGTAGCGGTGCGCTGTCGTGTCTCTGGGGGCGTCTTCGCGCAGCGGAGCGGATGCAACGGGAGATGACTGGGGGCCGGCGTGGGTACTGGCTGGAGGTAAAGGTCACCGGTTTGGTTGGGCTCCTGACAGCGGACCACTCCCGCGGAGCAAACCCTGGCGCGGCACAAGATGGCGACGACAAAGAGGAACGAGTCCCCGACAGATGTGTAGGCGTTTATCTGGATAACGTTCAGCTGTTGAAACAATGTATTACATTTGTATGCAGGAGAGATATTCAGGTAGGGGTGTGAGGTGTAGCACGACACAGGAGGAGAATTCACACTGGCGAGATGCAATGATTGTAATTATTTATAGGAACAAGGAAGTGAAGTGAAGCGCCATTGACAAATCTGGGCCTGGTGGGTTTATGCAACAAAATGGATAACAGGAATGAGTCTACTCAGAGCAAAACACGATTCGAACTTGTAGGAATAATCGGAAATGTGAAAAATTGATTAAAAAAACTGGGTTGGAATTCATTACAACTGAGGGGAACTAAAAAAATGTAATGGTAGCGATAAAATGGTCCTCAGTCACTGCAACAATGGCGGATTCAGTTGCTAGACCGGTCTGTATCTCCCACCTGTGGTGTAGCCTGCCCTTATTGGCAGAGCTCGATGTTTACGAGTTATTCTCCACTCCTACTGCATTTGAAGAAATGTGAGTAACAAATAAACCCTTTCAGTACAATTGTGCGGTTACAGACCCATAAGAGCCCTTACCTAGGAGGTTGTTCTTTGCTTTGATAACTGGTACAACTGTGCTTTCCACAGCTGTGCCTATTGCTTTCAATGTCCTGTTATCAAAGAAGCTCACTGTCCTTCTTGGGAATTGTTCTTTTCGAAGGTTGCTCACACAAAGGCAACACCGAATGATACAAAATAAAAGCAGACTTATCAAGAATATTTGCTGATAAAGTGAACTATGGGCTAATGGGTTTTCAAGACAGAATTTACTTGTGCTTTGAGAGCAGCAACGCAAACACACATTTGTTGTGTTGAATGAAATCGCCTTGTCATTTAAAAAGCTATTAATCACACTCACAGTTTTTAGCTTTCACTAATTCAGTGATGTTGATGAATTGGAAAAAAAACAATAACTTGATTTTATTTTCCTCCCATTTTGTCCTGGCTTTCCGTCATTGTCCCCACATACTTCCCCGGTGGAACAACAACAACAACAACACCATAGCAACAACAACCAAAACAACAACAGCAACAACAACAGCATCACAACAACCACCACAACCCAAATACAACAACACAACAACAGCATACCAACAACCTAACAACGACAACAACACAACAACAGCATTTAACGACAACCTAACAACCACAACTACATAACAAAAGCATAACAACTACAACGACTGCATAACAACTGTAACTACGCACCAACAGCATGACAACCATAACTACAAAATAGCATAACAACCATAACTACAAAACAACGGCAAAACAACAACAACAAAAGGATAAAACCCAGCACAACACAACATAATAACAGCATAACAACTATCACAACATCTAGAACAGAGTATCAACCAAAGGATAAGAACAACATTATAACCACAACAACAACAACAACAACCACAACAACTGCATTACAATCACAAAGCAACAACACCAACCACACAGCAACAGCCACACAACAGCAGCATGATAATGATATGACTGCTGCCTGGTTTCTTGCTCCCAAAAGTGGAAAATCGAATCTCGTGTCTAAGGAAATTAGAGATTCATGGGCGGTCTCGCTGGTGTCTCAGAGGCTGACAGACAGAATGAATGTGCTGCTCATTGTAATGATCACTCTGAGCCTTTTGCTATTACCCATGCATGCTAAATTTCAGGAAAAAGTGCACATGGCAACCTTTGATCAGGGCTCTTAATGAGGCCTTATGGTCCTAATTCTCTGCTCGATGGAAAATCCTATATTTTATTTCCGCATTTAAAGGAACAAAGTAGTTAATGGTCTGATGAGTTGGTGAGACTTGCTAGTCTCCTCATGCACCAGTCGTCTGAGATGGCTCTGAGCTCCTGCAGTTTACCGTTTACTAAATGGTGAATCAAAGACAGGGCAAACAAGACCATTCTTGACTCAGAAAGGTGATCAGAGGATGTCATGGGAATGGTCTAATAAATATAAATTAAGGAAGAAGAGAAAGTGTGGCAAAATAAAAAGACGAATTTAAAGAAAATAAAAAAAACAATTACAATTTCAGGACAATAGTATTCTGATCGACTTGTCTAGGTCCATTCAACGAAAAGTGTCCTAGCGATAATGGAACAAGTGGAATGCATGTTCTCAATCAAACAACTGCCCCAGATTTACCCTTTAATATCAAAAATACTGAATATTGAACATTATACTTATTAACCGTGGCATGTTCGCACTGTTGCCCCCTTCTTGGGTTCTGTTTATATTAATGTTCTATGTTTACACTTTTTCTAGGGCATTTAGCAGGCGCTTCTATCCAAAGCGACTAATAAGAAGTACATTTGTCTGAAGAAAGAGAAACAACAATATATCGCTGTCGGTACAGTAAAGATATTCTAAGAAACAAGTGCCAAGCACTTACAATTGCTAGGTTACGTTCATGTGATTGTTTGTGTGTTTGCGTTTGTGTGTGTGCTTGTGTGCGTGCGTGTGTGTGTTCTTCCCTGTGATTGAATGGCCTCCAATTCAAGATATTTTCTGATATTTCCAACAAACTACCAAATTACGTGTGAGTTAGATTTAGAAAACGTTTACATGTTTGATGTTTCGATCTTTGATCTTCGGTCTTTGAGGAGAAACTACTGGTAGTAAATCTCATCTGTAAGCCAGCAACACGAACTGCTGCCCTTTTGGGAGTGAATATGTTTTTCAGACCTTGTTTAAAAGCTGTCCGTAAAGTCAGGGGATGCTTGCTCAGACAAGCAAACAGACAAAACTACTGTAACGGCAGGTGCAGTTGTTGAAAGACCTTTGGTAATCATAACATAATATACTGTATGTTACACCACCAATGTATGTTTTATCAGCATCATTCAAAAAATAGTAAGCGAAAGAAAGTGTTGGCTCTCTTCTCACGATTAGGATGCCCAATTGAACATCTAAGTGAAAAACTGAAGGCCAAAATTAGAGCATGAACCAATTTAATCAGACTTTTATCTGATGCTTTCCGAGGTGCTGACCTTTTCTCCCTCTAATTGGTTTACAGGAAGGCAGGCTGGACGAAGGATGCACCAAAATACCATAGATGTATATTCTCCTGCGTGGTTAGGTACCCATTCAAGGGTAATATTCATGACAAAAATAGGACATAAAGATCATTACGAGTTGATGTAAAGCGAATCTAAAATGGTGGTCACATGTGGTTGAGTGTGTGTGTGTCTCGCTGAAGGAGACCATTGGGGTTGCCTTTGGTTCTTTACCAGATAGGCTATAACAGAGCGATGAGTTGATACTCCGACACACTCGTCTGCGGTTAATTATACATTAAAAAGAAAAGTGATTAAGATTAGGGATATCAAGCTCGTTATGATTAAGCGCTAATCTCCTTACAGCCAAGGACTAACAGTCAACCCTCCGGATGCCTCCCCTTCTCCACCCCTATCCCCCCCAGCCCCCTAACTCAACCCCACTGTGTACGCTGACCCACAAGTCACCTCTGCGCCCCCTGTCCCCCGCCCAAGGCAGTCTCTCTTGCGTAACCCGGTTCTCACTAATGATGTGAAGGGTCCAACCGGAGCCATGTCCCAAAGCGAAATCCTCTCCGTCTTCCAGCAGCTGCGGTTCATTTCGGCACACTCTCTCTCTTTGTTTCTCCCTCCTCCGTCTCCATCAGTGGATTCGTCTCTGGACCCATAGCTGTAAATCTCTAGCCTTAGCCGGGAAATCTGTTCAGATTCTCGGGCCGTGACTCAACTGACAATGACGCCCGGAAGTTACGCGTTGTCAGAATGAATCACGCCAACCGCACCACACGCAGGCACGCCGAGTGGCGTCGTTTGCTCGGCAACCGTGCGGAGCGCGATGGCGGCAACCACTGACCCGCCAACGGTCCCTCTTTGTCGTCCACCTCCGAGAGCTAAATCAGGGAATGCTTCCTGAACCTTTTGACGAGTTCACAGTCGTCAATCGGTCGTCGGCTCACTGGAATGACAATGACTGCACGCACACTAACGGGTTTCAACGTGGATTTTGATGGGTAGCCAGGCTGCATAGGGATTGAAAGAAGCTTCTGCATCACTGCAAAGGTTTCTTTTCACTTCGATGATCCCCTTGGAAGAAGAATGAAAGAAAGGCAGGGGAGATGAATGTAATAGGGAAACAGAGCCATTAGGTATGGAGCGTTTATGATTTGAGAATAAGATCTATATCTGCAGTGAGTTTTTTACATGCTCCGGCTCGCTAACTTTTCTATTACTGTATAAATAATGTAATCCGTCTAACCGTTAAAGATAAGCACATTACATTACCCGATTATTTTATAGCCGAAAAACCGAGATAACGGCTTCATTGGGTGGGCTGAATTTGAAAGATAACTTGGGTTTTTCTATATTTATATTAGCGTTGGGTTTTGACTATATTTTAAGCTTTTAGTAACTAGTGCAGTTTCCGTTCAATATGTGCCTGTTGGAAAGGGCCTCTTGCTTGGCCTCCAGTTTGATCATTCAAAAAACCTTGGGTCCTGAGTACAATACAATCAGCAACACACCCGCCAAGACACTATTCGAGCTGTTGAGAAAAGGGAAGGACAGACAGACCTACTTACAGAAACTCCCATGTAAGATTCCAATTTTCTGTCCCTGCCATAGAAAAAGTCACTGCAAGATCACACAAATTGGCTGACGTTCATCTGGACTATACAATCTAGCACTGCAACTGTAAATATGAGAGGCCAAGTGTGTGAAATAAAACAACTAAAGAAGAGAGACGATTGAGCCTCCTCGTTGACCAATCATCCTTTAAGGTAGTGAGGGGGAGAATACAGGTAATGGCTGACTGCTACGATAATGGCTGACTTCGTACTAGCATCATATGCCGACGTCTGTTAGCTACATGCTAGCTCTCTCGCTACTAACAGATACTAATGTTTACTGTGTGTGTCCTCTGAGGCATCATCTGTATATGCGTTTGTGCGCACACACGTGCGCCTCAAGTGTGTGGTGTTAAGACGAACCAATGGATCAGATAGCTGATGCGTGACACTGGTTACCCCCCCCCCCCCATCACGGTGTCAACTGCTGAGCACAACAATGCACCTCTGAGCCCCAGGAAATGCAACAAACTGCCATTTTAATTGAGCCTGACTCACACTGAGACACACACACACACACACACACACACACACACACACACACACACACACACACACACTCTGCGTGTCTGGTGACGCCAAGGCGTGCTGAACGAAATCATTGACTCACACATGGACCGCGGTGGCTTTGCGCCATGCATTTGTAAAAAATATAAATCCAAATGTATTCCCCGCGCTACTCCACGCAATCAGCCCCAACACCAGGAAAAAGGAGGCACTATCGGGGAGGGGGGAGAAGGGGGAGAAAAAAAGAAGGGGGATGAAAGTGTTTAAAAATCGTAGCCCGGTGTTAATCAGCTGTCCCCCGCACCGTGACACCGCGGAGAGAGGGAGACTCAAGGTGACACGCAGCGCTGCCTTCAAGTCAAAGCTCCGCTCACTTCTGCTCTCGTTGACACGTGATTAAGGGTAGGACTAGCAGAGCTGAGAGGCAGGGAGAGAGGGGGAGAGGGACTCGGGGGAGAGAGTGGGAGAGGGGGAGAGAAGGAGAGAGAGAGACTCGGGTAGAGAGAAACTGAGGGAGAGAGAGACCAAGGAAGAGGGAAAGAGAGAGAGAAAGATAGAGAGAGAGAGAAAGAGAGAGAGAGAGAGAGAGAGAGAGAGAGAGAGAGAGAGATCAAGGAAGGGGGAGAGAGTGAGAGAAATAGAGACCAAGGAAGAGGGAGAGAGAAGTACAAATAAAATTACAGACTCTATTTCGTGTCTCTTGTTGTTATTTGTGATTTGTCTATGCTTTAATGGAAAAAGGTCATGATGCGGCCCTAAAGGACTTTGAATAGATTGATACTAACTCGCAAAAAGAGCTGTCAATGCACTTGATGCTTCTTGTAGATCACATTTACAATATCTTTTATTTTGTCGGCAAGGAGCCAACAGACGTTTGATAATTTAGTGAGCAGCTATAGCTACTTTGGAATACCCAAATTAAATTGGTGTGTGCATGCCCTAACTGGCCAAGATGAACCACTTTTTGACCCTACATATACATACAATTCAATTCAATTCAATTTTATTTGTATAGCCCTTAATCACCATTACAGTCTCAAAGGGCTTAACAGGTCAAATATTTATGACACCCCCCTTTACCCAAGCCCCCACAAGGGCAAGAAAAAACTCACTTGAAATTAGCAAGGAAGAAATCTTGAGAAGAAACGCATAGTAGGGGATCCCTTCTTCCAGGGATGGTCAGGAGTGCAATGGGTGCCATAATTGACATACAGGTAAATACATGCACATCATGTTAAAATGGTGATGTGGTGCTGGCCGGTTGACCATGAGGAGAGTCCAGGCATCCAGTCCAGTCACCGCAACATGCTAGAACAGACTGAATAGTGAATTAGAACGGAACAGTACATAGTGGGGATGTATACTGCATTAACAAAACACAAACAAACAGAGTGGTCTTCACTTCGCATCTGACATTTTCACAATCCTATGTTCCAAATGCGTCGTAGAGGTGCGTTTTGAGCTTTCCTTTGAATAGCTCCACAGAGTCAGCTTCCCTGATCACTTGTGGCAGCCTATTCCATAGGAAGGGGGCTCGATAGGCAAACGCTCTCTGTCCAGCCGATTTCTTTTTAACCTTCGGCAGTGAAAGAAGGCCAGCTCCCGAAGACCGGAGGGACCGAAAAGGACTATAAGGAATGATCAGGTCGTTCAGGTAGGATGGAGAAGATCCATGCACGGCTTTATAGGTTAGCAGTAGCACCTTAAAGTCTGATCTGAAAGTTATTGGTAGCCAGTGCAGAGAGGCGAGAATAGGTGTGATATGATCAAACCTTCTCGTTCTGGTCAGCAGTCTAGCTGCAGCATTCTGTACGAGCTGTAGACTTTTTGTGGTAGATTTTGGTAGTCCCGAGAACAGTGCATTGCAATAATCCAGTCTTGATGAAACAAATGCATGAATCAGTGTCTCTGCATCTGCTGCAGATAACATTGGTCTGATTCTTGCAATGTTTCTCAGATGGAAAAAGGCAATTCTAGTTATGCTTCTAACATGTTGGTTGAAGCACAGTTGAGGGTCAAACAGGACCCCAAGATTCTTGACTGATGCACTCTGTAGGATGGCGAGTCCATCCAACCACAGTGAGACATCCTCAAACTCTCTCCGGCCCCGCTTTGAGCCGATAATTATCAGCTCTGTCTTCCCAGTGTTAAGCTGTAGGAAGTTTTGTGACATCCAGCCCTTCACCGCAGCTAGACAGGACTCAACCCTCTGGATCTGGGCCGAGTTCCCTGAATCTACAGGAATGAAGAGCTGGGTGTCATCCACGTAGCAGTGGAAACTAATTCCGAAGCTGCGGATAACGTCGCCCAAGGGAAGCATGTAGATTGCAAAAAGTAATGGACCAAGGACCGACCCTTGTGGTACGCCAAAGCGTAGTTTGCAGTGTTTTGATTCTGAACCCTCATGGAGCACGAATTGGGTTCTATCTGTGAGGTACGATTCAAGCCAACCAAGAGCCGTACCCCCGAAACCTTTTTAAGGTAAACCATGATGCAAAGGGCTGATTCCCTTTGTGTCATGGTTGTAATTTAAATGAAATAAATAATACGGATTCATATGTTTGTCTTTTATTTCAGCAGTAGAATACATTACATAGAAAATGCAATGTGCAAGTGAGCCCCTCCATATTGGTAGTTATCAAAAACATAAACTTCTGTCCACTATTACTGGCTGTTGCACAGCCAATAATAGTGGGATGCTAACTAGCGTATCTCCGCTGGCTGGGGGTGGGAGTGGGAGTGGTTTTGGGAATGTCTATAGTGAGCTTCTTGTAAACAAAGAGAGAGGTATGGGGTTTTTTTATTCGTAGAATATTAACGTGATTTTATCTAAAATATATATTTTTATCACTATCGATGATTTATTATTGACTACAGATATGTCCAGGTTATTTTAAGTTACGTGCTTTTTGGATTGTAAGACATTGCGTCTTTCGTCCATTGTGGACTTGAGACACGTGAATCTTTTCCTTACGTGTTGCTTTTTGCCCAGAAAAAGTAAGAGATTCAAAGGTAAAAAGAGATGGTTTAGGAACTGCGGTTGAGATGCACGCTTTCACTGACATAAGTTCAGAGTTACATGGCACTACTTTCCCAACTGTTGAGATTTAAACTGCAGCCTGGCCTTGTCAGCTGTCTCTGTGAGTTGTTTACCTGGCGAGTGAGTGTCCAAGACCTCTGGTCAAAGTTCAAGCAAATGTGTCTTCCTTTGTGCTATATTTTCCATTTTCATCTTCCATCTCTCTGTAGTCATGGTTTAGAAATTGAATTAAACTTTTCTTGCCAAGAATTGGGTGACAGTATGCTAGGAACCAAACCCCGGTCCATAACCCTTATCAGCTAGTCTGACCGTGTGTGATGTACCTCACAGATATAGGGTGCACTATGTTCCATTTATAAATATCACTGACATTACAAAAGTATGTTTCGTAAGTGAGTTAATGGAATCCAATTGAGATACAGACAAAATAATGATTTGAAAAAAATAATTTGTAGATATAACCCACTCCAGAATTGTATCGTAATATCGAAAAAAAAGTTAGTTTGGTCCACTTTAAGCACAATACAATGCAAGAAAGAAAACCCTCAACTCATTTAGCACAGGGATATTGAAAACCTATTGAAATATTGAAAAGGTATTATATTTAAAGAACATCCAGACTTCTGCCAGAATGGCGTTAGATCATTAGTGGTCTTTTCTTTATCATATTACATAGTTTTAAATAGCGTTCTCAAGCAGCTTTATAATAAACTTTGGGGAGATTAACTTTTGTTACATAAATCAATATAACACAACCTGAAGAAATGTTTAAAGTCTTTCTTAAAATGGTGTCTAGTCTAGTCAATTTGTATAGCCCTTAATCACAGTTCCAGTCTCAAAGGTCTTAACAGGCCTTTTATTTATGACGCTACTATAAAATAACAGAGATATAAATTAAAATCAAAACCATCGTCATCAGGAGCTATAATCGGGTAAACTGATCACATTACAAAATCAGTGGCTATGGTGACGCTAGTTTGACGAATCAAACTTTTTAAATGAAAAGTGTGATTGATATGAGCTCTTTCATGCCTTCTTCTCTATTTTGTACTCAAAATGACAAACCGTGATTGACAAAGCATTGACTATTGAAAATTATATGAATATGAGATTAAATGATGGTTGAATCTAGTCTTATCTAATGCATGAAAGTACTTAAAAATGTACTTTTGTTTCATTGTGCAGCGTCTTATCCTAGCTTTCTTGTCCTAACCTGTCTTTGTTGTATATGGGGAATGGGTTAACCTGCCAAGCAATTCTAAATGCTTGGCACTTGTTTCTATGAATATCTTTACTGTACTGACAATATATTGTTTCTCTTTCTTCTGACAAATGTTCTGCTTTCGATAAAAGCGTCTGCTAAAGATCCTAAATGTAAAAGTAATGAAGAACTTAAATGTGTGGAAACTTGGACTCTTTATCTTTTTCTTGGGCCGGACAAGAAAATACCCTGAAAGCAAATTTGCAAGTGTGTCATGGGAGGAACAATGCCTGTAAAAAAAACAACAGCAGCCAAATGTGTCAACAGATTAGATTGATAATATTTCCTTAGTTGGAATTCCCCACAACACACAGAACAAAAGAAGGGTTTACAACTTGCAACCGATGCAGCGCTTGTTTCCAGCTCACACTCTGAACAGCTCCCCCATCCAAATTCACTCTTTCATTTAAATGACTGGTTTATGAGATAATGGTGACTCTCCCTCAACCTTAAAAGAATGTAGACGCGACCCTCCCTCCTCCTGATTTGCTTAATATTCTGTGCATTGCCATAGACTTGAATAAGCAGGCCTGCAGTCAGTATTTGTGTCTACATCACTAAATCATTCTGGGTGAGGATGAGAGACGGCACAGATGAAGGGAGGGCAGAAGAAGGGGGAGATATCATAAATATCTGAAAAAGAAATGGAATTCAGGAATAAATTGTTATAGACTGATAAATGTTGTAGATGGAAGATAGAAAAAAAATATAGGGATATTGTAGCTTGACAGACCAGACTGAAAGAGGCCTTGATGGATATAAAGGTAGATAGAGACATGGCGTCATGGATAGATAGTAGTTGTGCGGGTGTGTGTATGCATACCGTCCTACTGGCTTATGTGTGTTTCCCTTTAGGATTGTCATTATACTATTTGTTAGTTGAGTCACCATACAAGGGAGACTGGAGGCTACGTTGAGTGTCTACATAATTCACACAGTACTCAATCCCCACGGGTCACAACTAACACACATAGACTCCTAATTATGGCGTGCAGAGGGAGAACGGGAAAGGGGGAAGGACAACGTTAATTACAGTCACATGATTACAAGCACTGGCACATAAACACAAATACGCACAAGGAAACACACACAAGCACACCCCCCCCCCCCCCCCCCCCCCCCCCACACGTATATATGGAAATACTTACAACCATTATTAGTGGATCACAACATTTTGTTGTTTGATCTTGGAAGCAAGTTTTAATGAACGACAATTCATGCTTATTATAATAGGCCTGTGTTGCTATTCACATCTGTTAGTAGGGAAGAAACGTAGTAATTGGTGTCTTAAACTTGTTTCCTAAATAAAAACTTGGTAAAAAAGAGAGGATTTGTACAAGATAAGCCAATTTATCAGACAACTGATGAATAAAACCTAAACATTCATCCAACCCTAGATTTAGGGTTAGGGAAGAATACATTTGGTAACAGCATTGCACATTTTTTAGTCTGGTGTTAAATAGCGATGGGTTTGAGTCTTCATTCATGCATAATGGAGTGTGTTGTGTTGGGAAATGGGAGCCAATGGAAGCAGGTGTAGGTAATTGAATAAGACCACACCTACATTTTCGTTTTTTTGATGGCACACCTTCCAAGATGGCTGACTGGTTACGAAACTGTGAGTTTACGTTTTTACTCACAGGCAAGGGCAAAAATATGTAAAGGGGACATATAAAGAGAAAGACAACATTTCTTCACCATAGCTGGAAGGTGATCATAAAATCTACACTACTAAATTCCACACATCATTCGGCTAGACTCTTAGCTAGCCAGCTAATGTCAGCCCCTCAGAGTAATGGGCCATGATCACCTGCTGTTCCAACCAGCTGGCAATCAGGGTCATCAAAATCCCTACATATAAAATCAATATGGTTGTGTGTGAGCGGCCAGCCTCTGTCATGTGTCCCATAGATATGTTCCTTCAAGAGTGTAATAGCTGTACAGTTGACACATCAACTACAACGTACAAAACCTCAATCAAACTCTAGGAAAACAATCACAGCAGGCATTATCAGTGTTTATTTTTCCAAAAGGCGTGTGTGTGTGTGTGTGTGTGTGTGTGTGTGTGTGTGTGTGTGTGTGTGTGTGTGTGTGTGTGTACAAACACCGACACACCACGGTGTTGGTAATGTGTGATGTGAAAATAACTATCAGTACGATTTTAATGGACTCCAGCGATCAAAGGCGTAAACAACCTAACTCAGAGACAAAGGTTACATGGCAACATCTTTGAAGTTATTTTTAATTATAAAGTGCCCACAATTTTACTCAGAGAGTGTAAGCCTTATGGTCGTTCAATTAAAGGGACCGTCCAATGATTTTTCGACATTTTAATGGTCTCAAGGAGTCTAATAGTAGCCTAAAAACTGCTTATACATTAATTCTGGGGATCAAAATACTCCTAGTTTTCAAAAAACTAGAACGTCTTCCCAGTGCCATTCCCTCCCGGCTAAATCACCCTGACCAATCAGCTATCTGTTTGGTCCTGTGAGTTTCAGTTGCCTTGTTGTTAGCCTCAGGAGCAACGCCAGATTTTACAATGGCTGCCAGCAATGAATACCAATCTAAAGATCAAATGAGGAACAGAACTTCAGCCAAGTCTACTGAGTGGAAGGAATGGTGGATATTTATGTGAGCCAGAATTCAACCGAGAGGAAATCTTACAGTCTAGGCTTCAGCAGCCATGTTTAGCCGATTAGCATCCCTCATTCAAGTAATAAAGTATGCTGCACGTTTCACTAATAGCTTAAAGGCTATGTTTATAAATGCAGTAATGCCATTACTTAACCATAACTTTTAGTCTATACTCCTTCACTTTCATCTTCTCATTCGATGAATAATGTAGCAATGCTGGTAAACATGCAGCGCAGAAGTTTGTAAATAGGTTTATGTCGATTTTTAACGATTTGGCGTATCTGCCTCTTGCAACGCTTTTACAGAAAGTTCCCGTAACGTCCAGTTCGACTCACGCCTGCCCCACAATGCACCATGTTCATTGTAGTCATTTGACAATATTAGACAACTCGCGTCTGTAGATTATTCTCAAGCATTTCTGTTTGGTTTGGTTGCATTTCCACAGCTTGGGACACTGTGATCCCGCTGTGACGACACTATGGGTGTCAATCTTTTGGTGTTTAACGCTTCACCTTTGATCGTCGATGTCACGATGTGATTCAAAATCTATTCTCTTTTCAAAACGATTGCCAAAATCGGTTCTCTATTCTGTATGAAGGGGTGCTTATTTCAGGATCTACTCCAGTCTACTGTGTACTAGGAAAGGGGTCTTAGCAAATGATGACTTGAAAGCAGAGTGTGTATATAAGTGCGTGTTTTTTTTTATACCCTAGACATTTAGTTAATGGAACTCACAAATCTTTCTTTCTTTATTTTCCCTCACTCTCCTTTCCAAGCTATTCCTAACCATTTTTATTGAGGATCACATCCATAATGATTTCCGTGGAGAAAAGATGTCTAAATTCAACTCTAGAATGGAAATGATAATGACATGTCACATTTAATTTGATTGGTTATATGGCTCTGATCCACTATGGAGTCAACCACCACATCGTAATACACAAATTAATT
Source organism: Pollachius pollachius (assembly GCF_949987615.1). Classification (NCBI taxonomy): domain Eukaryota; kingdom Metazoa; phylum Chordata; class Actinopteri; order Gadiformes; family Gadidae; genus Pollachius; species Pollachius pollachius. Next base: position 47,690,775 of record NC_136935.1, on the reverse strand, counting down.
TCCACGAATTTTGAAACCTATGAAGGGATGTAAATGTACAGTACATCTACTGATAAAGGCAATGGTTCCACAGTATTGGACAATATTTCACTTAACTGCTCAACCAGCAGATTATTGCATTGCATGGTTTAACTGTCGTGTGTGTGTATGTGTGTCTGTGTGTCTGGCTGTCTGTGTGTCTTTGTCTCTGTGTGTGCCTGTGTTTGTTTGTGTGTCTCTGTGTGTGTTTGTGGGTTGGTCGGTAATTGTAAAGCACTTTGAATGGCTATACTGGCATATAATGCATGCTACATAAATGCAGGGCATTTACCAAAGGAATACATCGACAAATAGAATGTTAGCCGATAAAGCCATTTAGCAAGTGGAACGTGTGACAAATCCATAATCAAAATGCAGCATGGCACTTTTGGATTGGTCTTTGTGGACACGGTTGGATTTTAGTTATGATAATAATATGTTTTGTCCACACTATGTTAATCGCTGAGGCATAATGAATGCAGGGCGGCTGACATTTTCATTCAGTAATTAAAGGTCAACTGCGGCTATAACCCTGGAAGGTGTACTTGAAACCCATCTTGTCTGCAAGAAACTTACGTTGGTATTTTTTTCATTGAAATCAGGAACATGGACAGAGTGTGTAAATAGCAGGGAGTTAGAAGGTGAACAAACACCGAAAACTTGAGAATTCGTCTGTCATACCTGGTGTTTTTCTCAGCACTGTGTCTTCATCTTCATCATCACTATTCTACGTTCTACATTTTGAGGAGTATTTTCTCTGAGGGATGAAGAGGAACAAAAGCATTTTAGAGTGTCATAAGGGAAGGCGACCCCTCGGTGTAGCGGGGCGTCCCTTGAAAGGCGAGGATTACTGACTGTAAAGATTCCGTGGGGATTCATCACATACGCACGCATTTACGGACCTAGTTGCGCACACACACAGGCATGCAGACTCACACATTCATAAACACACATGCACACACAAAAACAAACTCTCACACACACACCCCCATTCTGTATTACACACAAAAATACTGCTACGTCTTCCTCTCTCAGTAAACTATAACAGCACCGAGTACTTCGTATTGTGTGATATTTCCCTCTGAGGCTCTGGCCCAATCTGACCCGTCCCGAACCGTACGTTTGTGGTCGGAGTAGGAGGAGGAAGAGCCCTGGAGCTGGGTCGCTGTGCCAGAGCTCTCTGGGTCCCGGACCAACGTGCGAGCTCGTCCAAAACCTGACCCTGACTCACACTCCGCGGGGCAGACGAATTCCAAACCAGGGGTGCTTCGTGACTTTCGGAGACAGGAGGACAGGAAGACCAACCATCCTTTTTCCTTTCTTCCTCGGTCGCTCCCTCATGTTTGAGCGTTCGCATCTCTGGGCTGACTGGGCCCGGCTGTCGTGAGATGCAAAGCCAGACTTTTTTGAACCTCGCTCGCAGCCCTGTGACTCAAGTTGTGCTTGTCAAGTTGCCTTAAAGAATCCTGCACTTCCTCCATTTGTGTGTTGATGTGTGTGGGTGGGAGTATCGGTGAGAGGGGTGCGGGGGGTTGTGTGTTTGTATGCATGTGCGTGTCTGTGTGATAAATGAGAGTCGAGGCTTTTAAGGATGCCAAATAAGTGGAATAGTGATTTATTTCAGAACAAAAAACAGTGAATGGTGCATGAAAGTAGAGCATAGTGTGATACAACCCCCCGCCGCTGCTCCGCTTTGTCCAGAACAATAACTGATAGCCAATGTTATGTTTTCGTTGCTTTTACATTTTTCCCCACGCCCTCTGATGTATTGTCTTAACCGCAGGGGGTGAACGCCAGATGTTGTGGATGTGGCTGTTACCGAATGGCGGCATGCAATAAAAACACGCCCTCTGTACTTTTTACAACCCGTCTCCCTTTCAACGGCTGTGTCGGCCATTTGTCTGCCTACTGCTTCCATGTGTGACTGCTGCAGCAGGCCGACATCAAATGTGTTCATAACTGTAGTCCTTTTCTTTCATCTCGAATATCCGGACCCTGTTTTCGTGGAAAAACGATTCAAAAAGCGGCGAGCCGCGTGATAGCTCGATTTTTCTGTACTTCTCTAGTTTAGAGGAGCCACTAGCTGTGGACTGCACCATACTTCTTGTGCTGCCGGTTCTGTTGTCGAGCCCCTAGTTCAGCGCCAAAGTGAAAGTGCCTCGTCTGTCTCTGAGTGCGATACAGAGGTGATGCTCAGCAAACCCATCTTCTCAGCATCCCTTGGACCAACGTTGGTCCATCCCTTGTTTTTTTTGGATCAAGAGTTGATATTAAGTGCATGTTGGAGTACAGAGGTCCATGCTGTTGACGATGGATAAGCCGTACCTCACAGAAAATGTATCTTTCACAGCTTCTCAGAATATTCTCTAGTCAGTCAGCGGTTCTTGTTTTATAAGAACACTACGGCTCAATGAGAATGGGTATTATATAAGTTAGCCAATTAATTGATTAGTCGAACGACAGAAAATGTATCAAATCCGTACCAATTAGTTGATATAGATAATGCAAGCTCATTAAGATGTCAGATTTTACTCTGGTAACAGGATATTTCTAAGTTTCTAAGTCTAAATGATTCATTAATTTATCGAAAGAAATATCATTTGATTAATCAACTCCTGCAAATAATCATGAGCTGCAGCCTGATATTGCAAGTTCGGTTTGCCGCCAAGTTTCTAAAGATTCCATTTATCTCCTTTTTGGTTTGAGTCGTTCTAACATCGATGACGTTGAATTCCTGCAAAGGCCACTGTGACGGTTACAAGAGTATTGGAGTATGCAAAAGTAAACACACATATACCCTGGACTTGCAGTTTGACAGAATGCTATTTTTTTTTTTTTTACTGCAGTATTGTGGTTAACGTTGACACCTCTTGTGCTTTCAGGTCATTCTGATCCTGACCAAGCTGTATGACTTCCACATTGGCAGTGTGACGGAGAGCACTCTGTGGAGGTGAGTATTAAGGGCTGAGCTGACATCACTGTCCTGGTGTGGTCCTGGAAGAGATTCAACTTTTCAATGCCTATATCTGGCAAGGACATTTCTGAACAGGGATCAAACTCTGTACATCAGTTTCACTATTTGATGAGATTTGAAGTACAAGCATGAAAAACAAATATTTATAAAGGTATATGTTATATTTTTTGAGAAGGATTTTTGAATGATTTATTTATTTAGGTGTAATTGAATGTAGATTTTACAATGGATATTTCACATCTCTATACATTGTTGACACTCAATATTTAATGCATACAGAATCATTGAGTGTGTTCACACAAGGTCACACACGCTGGCCCCGTGTGAGTCTCACACAACGGAGTCTGAGGGTTTTTCCGCAGGTAATCGGTGTATCAACATCATTAAAGTTTAATGCAAGGTAATAGAGCTGTAGTGCTAGAAGACAAATGGCCACATCAGACACCGTCTGATGCCTTTTAAAGTGGTTCCCAGTTGGCGCTTCAAAAGCTGAAAGAAGCTGACAGAGATGAAAAAAGTTGAGGAAAGAGGTGCTAAGAAAAGCTAAGGTTTGTGAGTTGTCAACGCTTTGGGAACGGGAAACAATGGACTCAACGCTAAGAATGAGCAGACCGGGAGAGTGACAACGATAATCAAAAGAGGCAATTATGAAAGGTCTTCTTTCGTGATTGAATTGTTTTGAAGTAATCCTACGGGATCGCCTTTTCATTAGTTTCTATGTATTAGGTTTGAAGGGTCTTGATATACAGACACTTTGTAATGCTGATGGGAATGTCTGTTTCAATTTTAATATATATATATATTTACCTTTTTCGTTGAATTTCACATCTGATGAAATATAAAACTGTGAAAAAGGCTCTTTTGTTGGGTTTCCTCCCACCTTTAAAAATACCAGTCACTTGACGTCATTGATTGCCTGCAGGTGTGAATGCTTTTTTGTTTTGTTTTTTCACAATGGATTAGCAATCTGTTCCGGAATCTAACCCCCACCCAGTGGGCCTGACCAGGATTAAGAAGATAATGAAAATGGATAGACACAGGGCATTTACTAGAAACCAGTGTGAATTAAACACAATCCCGCCATTAGGCACACTGTAAAATAATTGGACACACACACACACACACATATGCTCTCATACACACCAACATGCGCATGCTCTCACACACACACACACACACACACACACACACACACACACACACACACACACACACACAAACACACACACACATGCATGCACGCACGCACGCACGCACACACCTCTGAATGCTTTACTCACTACAATGTCACTATGTGCATATTGGGTCCATCTGTATAATAATATCCAAACCACTGGTTGCTGATTATGATGATCTGAGAAAATAGTCTTAAGACAGTCTTAGATAAGTGGTTGCTTGTGGAATAATAACTTTTGCTAGAAGTTCAAGTATGTTCCCCCTGTAAGATTGGCTCTCTACTCCCTGCCCAATCACATATCTGTAGGGTCGCTGAGAGGAGCTGAAGCAATTCATGAACACAATAACCCTTTGATAACCATAACAGGGAGCAGAAAGGATCACAGGGGTCTTACTTAAAACAGGATCCCCAGAGATGCGGGGAGATGGTTGAAGTTAAGTCACAGACACATGAGAATGAGAGAGCAAATTAGCATAGCTGAGCGGTGGCGGAACTCGGCGAAATACACGTGTCGTCGTGTGCTAACGATCGTCTGGCCGTGATTCATCGGTCTGCTAGCTGCTAATTGAGTCCACGGTTTGGTGTCGGGGAGGAGTCTGAGAGAATGTTAAACATTGGATAGGAAAATCCGATCCTGGATTATTATTTTCTTTCTTTTCAGCAAAGATCAAAAGAGTGGCGAAAACCTGAAAGTATCGCCCTGCCAGTCTGTCAGACGTAATGAACATCCTGACCTTATACCATGTTGGCCAATCCGTCAGTCACTCTCCCTAATATTCAAAGGTGCGTTCTGAGCTTGGTGGCATGGAGGGGAGTCTGCGAAGGTCGGATTCTCGCCGCGGACAATAAATCAAACCTCCCAAAGCTTCCTCTGAGCTTTTTCTTACCTGCCCTCAAAATAGTCTTGTTTGTCAGTGTAAGAGCATTTGTGAAAGTCCTAACTGTCCAGTGAAGTACACAAATCACCGGCAAGCGCGAGCACTGCTCAGGTTTGTAGACACGTCTCTCACAAACGAGACGGGCCATTGAACTTTGTCCACTTTCAGAACTCCTCTCCAGAATACGTCAGTGAGTCTTAATTGAAATCGAGACAGATCTTGGTCACATCATTATTCTCTGTTTATCCAGGAGCTAATTTAGACAGATTCTATTGACTGTGATCCTTTCCTTCCGGCCACGTTCATTCTAGGGTTGCATCTATTCTGAAATCCTTACATTGAATCCATGCGATCCGGCACTGTGGTTGATCATGTCTGCATTCATTTAGTAGAAGGTTGCCAACTTTGGGTATCTGGCTCGAGTGTGTTTTGCATGTTCTCGCACTTAATCACATGCATATATTTGGACTAATTTAAGCATGAGGGTTTAAAAAAGTAGACAGCTTTCACATGTGGCAGGAGCGGGAGCCTAATTAGGTCTAAGATTTAAGGATCTAGCCTGACAACGCCCACGCCCCTGAATAGTTCCACCCAGGGAATACTCACAATTTCACAGTATTAAACATACGCTAACTCAATAAAGGACACACAGGCGCGTTCACTAATTAAAGTCAAAGATGTGAGGTTTCCAATATCAAAATCTTGCTTAAATGCCTTCTTGGCTCCTTGCTGTAATCTTCACCAGCTGTCCAATCAACACTGTGATATGCATCGCAGACCAATCAGGGAGCCATTTCAGATACCGATACTTCTAGAGTCAAAGTCGTTCGCTTGGTTTAACTATAACGATTTGATCATGAGACCTGTTTATCTCTGTTGCTGTCACAGTGTTTTGGCGGGGGAATTGTTTGGGCAGCGAGTGAGGCTGAAGGTGAAAGCGTGTGTCACACGCCAAAAGTGTGGAGAGCTGGCCACTCTGATTTGAAATTAGGATCCGCAGCTCTCCTTGAATCATGTTTGACCCCTAACCTTAGCTGTCCAAATCCGAACCATCATCTGCATTGATGTATCTTGTAGCCACTTGAGTTAAGCTCATAATCCGACCAGAATTTGGAAAGTGATATATGTCTATTTCTGTTAGGACCCTGATATTCAACACTTTCCTTTGACAAAAAAAACAACTACAACCCTGTTTCAGGATTTTTTCATAATAATGGTGGCTAGACACTATACTCCCAGAACATAGTTATTATTGCTACGATATGTGAATGGGAGTCTTTTAAATGTTATTAACATCAATATTATTACGATATGTATATTGTCATAATTTAAATGCTATTAGCATGAATGCAGATTAGGTATCCTGTGATGTCTCTTAATGTCATTACTTAACTTGGATTAATGATATGACGACTTAATCATTGATAAGTCCAATTTATAATTTTTAAGAATGATCAAAGGAACAATCCCAACCCCCGCTCAGATGTTAGTTGATGATTCAATCATCTTGTTAAATATCCAGCAAATATTCATTCCGGTTTATTTTCTAGGGGACATTACCCGCTTAAGTCACTTTGTCCCGGTTCATTAACACCCATTTTCACATCTAATTTCTGGAGATTTTAGTGTAATTATTTTTGATTTAATTGGTATGATTCTAGTTTTGATTGGAGCAAAAAAAAAAAACTTTTCCTTTGTAGACTAGTGCTACTAGTCTACAAAGTTTGCTTGCTTGAATCGAAAACTACAAATCAGATTGTGCTCACGAGTATGTTTGTTTTGGAGGATTTGTCCTTTTACGTATAATTTATTGGCATTGAGGACGTTTAAGCGGTATTATTATTAAGCAGCGTAAACACAGGTGAGTGCTTCAGCGGTGAAGAATTGCATAATACAACAGAATATATGGATGTAAATTATTGACATTTAGAATTTCCACGTTTGAATGCCGCACATCCTTGGTTCAGCTCACATTGAGCGGCTAATGCTAACATTGTCTAACTACCCACAAGAAACCCCTTCCAGGAGAACAAGGTTTTGTTTGTTAAAGAATCGCTTTGCACTTTTTGGTCATCTGACCTTTTTACATTTTCTTGACTTCAAAGCAGCCGATAGATTTGTATCAAATAACCTTTCTTTGGTGGTGTGCATCAGTAGCTGAAAATGTTATGATTTTTCAGATGCGAAGCGACGAATAAAGTGGCAAATGTCAGCTGTAGCAGAAGATAAAGATCTAGTTCCAAGGAGGGAAGAAAGTTAAACTATCTCGCTGTGGTAGGATTTGAGACTGGTAAAGGTTGAAGGATGTGGAGAGGTTAAAGGTAGATTCAATTTATTTATTTTGTGTGGGGGAGGTTAAGGTTAGGTGTTTGGGTGCATAGGCTTACTGTTAGTGAGGTTTTGGGTTTGGGCTGCAAGGTATATGTTAAGGCTCATTTTAAAAAGTAATCTTAAAAGAGTGGAAAGAAAACTCCCTATGTCGCATTGTGTCCATGTCGGGGCATGTTTATGTGTGAAATAAATAACTCTAAATATCTTGCAACAAAATGTCTGGATTTGTTGCAATGTATTACATAATGCTGGGGCATTAAGTTGGTGTCTATATATAAATAATGTGTTTGCGTGCGTGCGTGCGTGTGCGTGCATGTGTGTGCGTGCGTGCGTGTCTGTGTGTGTGCTTGACAGGAATAACAAAAGTGAAAGAACAATGGAGCGTGAAAGAAAAGTGAAATCCTTCAGTGGGATTGCCCACTTATTGCCGGTTTCATTTAGAAAACACTCAAGTCAATTCTCCCGTCTTCGTCTGGTAATTTAGCCCGCACTGGAGTACCAGGGAGATGGATAGACAGAAACAAAGTAAGAGAGAGAGAGAGAGAGAGAGAGAGAGAGAGAGAGAGAGAGAGAGAGAGAGAGAGCGAGAGACTCCGACTTGTCATCCCCTACTATCCTCACGCTCGCTCGCCCGTGTGCCAGGATGAGGTCACCCAGGGGTGAGGAGTGACATCCTCTCAAATTGCATCATTTTGCTGAGCATGCTCTTAGGCTGTTTGATATTTCACAGGTCAGTACCTATAATAAGAACCCGGTGCGTGGAGAAGAGGGCCCAGCTGATGTCTCTGACCTTTCGCAATTGGACTTGAAATGCACCTTGAAGGCCGGGGTAGGATGAGGAGGCGGCAACTTTCTTAGGCTACACTTTTTCTGACAGCCTTTCTGGGGAAAGAATTGGGTTGTTATATTCGCCACAGAAGTAAATTTGGAGGCATTTGAAGGAGGGGGGGGGGGGGGGGGGGGGGTCGTAGAGGACATGTTTGTAGCAAGGAGAAATGGAGGTAATTGATGAGCAGGAATCTCTGCCCGATCTTGGAGCCGTCGGGTTTGTTTTACACTCCCACTTTGTTGTAACACTCTTTTCACGTTCTGTGGTGATAACCGTCTGTCCTGCCAGGCACGCACAACATGTTTGTCAAACTAAAAATGATTTCCTCTGTATTATTATTCATAAGCAGCTGTTGGCTGGGATTCACAGGCAATATATGCCCAAGCATTGCTGCTTATACCCCCTCATTTGCCTAACCACGAAGCATATTAAATGGATTAACAAGACGACGAAGTAGCCAAGCGTTATTGTCCAAACTATCCACATTTGTCGAACCAACAATCATGAAAAAAGTATAAACCTGTCGTGTGCATTGCGTTTCATCGCGATTAACATGCAAGGTGGCACACGTTGGAAAAACATCGCTTTATCGAAGCTCCAAAAGGAACTCCTTGTCCCTCACCTCCCTGTCTAGTGCTAATAAACAATAAACAACTCCATTTTCTGTTTCCTTGTTTTGTTTTTTTTCCCCATACTGCATTGTTATTCGAAAAGGTCATTTTAATGCTGCTTCCCCGCATTATTTTAATTCCTACCTTTTTAATTACACACTCTGGAGCATTTCCCTGTTTCCTGAAGCCGTTTCTCATTTGCTGCTTGTCATAATAGCAAATGGTGAATTCCATCACCAGAAGGCAATGGGGGGATTTCACACAATCCCATTCTGTGTGTTTGTGACACTGCCTGAGTCAGTGTTTGGCTTTCACACGCGGTAAACACGTTGTTCACTCATCGGCCCTTTTAGATGGGGTATAATAAAACATACAACATTCTTATTGTTAATTCCTCTGCAGTATATCAAATAACAAAGGGCCCAGCTGCCTCCGGTGATATCATTCAGACTCTAGTGAGGATTGCTGGAGAAGGGGGGAGATGCATGCCTGCAAATCTATCTCGCTATTAGTCATGTTTCCCCCGGGTAACGGCACAAACTAATCTGCCTGTCCAGCCCCATGAAGATGGTGCTCGTTGAGAGAGTGGCTTCATGCCGCTGTGGAACTGGGGAGGGTGAGGGATTGCTTTTCATTTGATACGCCAAGATCTAAGCTGTTCCAATGACTTATCGCATGATTTATTGTGTTTTGAATTTATCCTATTCTTATTGTTACGATGCAAGCTACTAAAATTAAAATAGGAATAACAAAACACATGTCTGTGTTAGGACTTTGGGGTTCACTGTCTATGTTAGACAAAGCTTCATTCATGGAATCTACACTCGTTTTGTTGTATTTTTTATTTACATTTCTGTATTCCGCCAGGGAATCGATTTTCAAGTGCAGCAGCCAAACGTATGATTAAATGTCCTATGTTGGTGAATGGCGTTGGGTAGGCCCTGGATCTCTGACAACACCACAGCTTATCTGAAATGACACAAATATCCCAGGGAGAACTTTGGGCCGACGTGGGTCGCCCTGGAGCTTTATGTCGAAGCCGGCCTTTGATTGGTCGGTTGGCGCTCAAGCCCCGGTTCCTGTCTTTGCTTCATCCAAACCAACTGGCTCAAAGTTGCGTGACGCCCGGCCACAGAGCGAACATGGCCGCCCACAGGCTTTTAGGGGTTGAGGTGATGGCTGGCCGGGCACCAACTCAGTGACAAGTAGGCCGGCCGACTTTGGGACACAGAGGTGTCTACGGCTTGTGCAGAAAAATCCTTTCCCTTTACTGTTGTGTATTCAAAACAGCAGCAACGATTTGTTGAGCATGTCAGGGGCAATACATACCCTTCTCATCTATCCTTCAAGTTGTTCCATACCTTGGTGCTTTTTGTGTTATTCCGGGCTTCACTCGGGCTGTTCTATCTGCTCCATTGTGTCCAATAGCAGTTGGAGACGAAATGGAGACAAAGAGGTCGTTTAAAAGTGTTGTTGAGTGTTCTGGTATAGCTCTCACTCTCCTCCCGGCAGAAGCTTGTTTACCCTGTCTGGGTAATGAAATAAAAAACTAAATGTTGCAGCATGATGCATGAAGGGAGATGAGCAAGCCATCCCACTAAAATACTTTTAAGTTTAGACTATTTCGAAAAGACTTTGAGAAAGATTTCCGTCTGACTTTTATTGGCTTGTTTTTATGTTGTATTTTTGTTTTTTATACATATTTTAACCTGGTTCAGTCAAAGTCATGGGAAACAGCTGGCACGCGGCTGAACAATTGCAGTTGTGTGCCATTCATCGCCGCTGAGTGATGTCTCGGCAGTGACAGCGAAGGAGGGAGTGATTTAGATTTGGAAATTCTTCATATAGAGTGTATGATGAGCATAAATCAAAGCAGGTAGCAGTACTATAAATCAATAGTTTATGTGCTACTCTCCTTCATTATAAATGGCTGCCTAACGTAGGGAAGATGGAGGGGATTTTTTGGGGGGTTTGCCTCACTTTGTCTCATCTGACTTTGGCTATTATCCAAGAGCGCAAGCTTTGTTGATGCGTGCTCACAGGAGTTTTTCGGGGATATAGCTTGACAGCTCATTAAGCTGTCACTGATTTCTGCAATAGGGATGGGTTTGACCACACCAGACCATGACACATTTAGCAATCTTTCAGAAGTAGACACACATTTCAGGAAAATGGGACACAGATTTGTTTTACAAGAACACCTCATACCTAAGATTGACAATGTGCTAATTTTCCTCTAATTGTCCCAAATACTTTAACTGTGACAACGCCCACTAGCCCTTGTATTTACTTCCCATTGATTGCATTTTAGTCTGAACTGCCCGTATCCATTTCAGAAAAGTTATCTATAAAAGTTGTGCTCATCACTTACAAATGTAAATCTACACTAAAGCCGTCCTATTATTTTTGGATAGCAAAATTAGAACAAGATTAACTTTCATAACCTAAGTACTAGCAACCAATCTAAAATGACTGCACTTGGCTGAAACAATGCAATACAACTGCAATTTTGGACCGGATGTGAGTGGATCCTGCCAGCAGATCAAGATAATACACCCACTTTTAAGAGCCCACAAAAACAAAAATGTTGCTTAATGTTTTAAGACAATTATATCTCAAAGCCTGCTTGCATGTGAACAGGCTACTTGTCCTGCTGGCGCTAGCAGTGCCAAATTCAAAGTGCTATGAATTGATCGCAAAGAAAGAGCACAGATACGGTTTGGCTATCCCCACCGCTCAGAGCATCCTCCACCACAGAGCTCCTCTCCCCCCCCCCCCCCCTTTAGCACATGAACCCCTTCCTCCACCTGACCCCAACATGTCGGTTTTTATCACTAACAACACTCCAGAGGAACCTTCAGCACTGCTCCCTCCGAAACCTCAACCCACCCAGACCACTGGTTTCTGGCTCTGGGCCACTGGGCACTGGCCTCTCCCTGCCCTCCCCCCATGCCTCTCCTCCACACTTCCCCATGTCTCCCCCGCGCCCCCCAGCCAGCAGGGGAGGTTGATCCATTCTGCCACTGTGAATAAAGAACACCAGTCATTTCCCTTCTTCTCCTCCTACTCTTCCTCTTCCTGGGCTTTCGGGAAGTCAGAAGCAACCCACGTCAAGGATTTCATCACCCTCCCCAACCACCCACCACCCCCGCTCTGTCTCGTCTTTCCCGGGGGAGCCGTCAACCCCTCCCCCCCTCTCCTTCCCTCCTGCTGTGATCCATTGAGAGGGTGGCAGCGGGTTCAGCGGTGATGTGTTGAGGGAGTTGAGAGAAGGTCTGGCGCTGGTGTCGTCCGGGGCCGTGAGTCATGAGCCCCGCGATGTGTTTCAGGTCAGCGGCCACCGCACCGCAGAAGCACGGAGTGGACAGGAGGAGGTTGTCACCGTAGGGACTGTCTTACGTGGTCTGCAACAGAAAAACAAGAAAAAAAGGAGAAGACGGAAAAAACTCTCAGACCTCATGCAAAAATAATCACCACCTCGAGGGGCCCTGAAAAGATGTCAAAGTTTCCTACTTCTCTTTAAAGTTTCATCCTTGGAAGCCAGGCGTTCTGGGGCGAGTTCAAGTCGAGACACTTGTTCACTCGCTGGCATGGCTGGATGGAGAAGAGCTTGTTGAGAGGGGGAGATGCTGAGGACACGTGTAGTCACTTAAAGCAATCAGTGGATGATGTCAGCCACCTCTTCACCGCATCATCTAAACATATTGCTTAAAGGTGTCTAGGCAACACTATCAATGATGCAATTAGGCGTTGATCTGTTAATTGGTGCAAGGGATGCAAAATATGACACACAGTACACAATGTCCGGCAAAATATGACGCACAGTACACAATGTCCGGAGGCTGTGCTTTGTACCGCTGGACTGGAGCTGAAGTTCTCAGCCATTTCTCAGGACTGGTAGTTTTCAGCCTGAGGAGAGGCAAGACCATTGCAGAGTAAGGGTTATATTATCTTATTATCTAAAAAAAATTGTTGTAATGAACTGCAATCTCAAGGTGTATAACAACATAGTGGATTGTTGAAAGAAAGAATTTGACACGTAGCACATTATTGCTTTCGTCCCTGTTGTTATTCTTTCATGCCCTGCTGTCCGTATATCTGACATGTATTTCAGTGACAAGTCTGCTGGCCACTAGAGTGCTGTACCTGCTAACATCTGCTAGCCACTAGAGTGCTGTACTACCTGCTAGAGTTGGCTCAGTCGCAAACGAATCAGTATGAATGAACAAATCTTTAAGATGAACGAACCGAACTGGTTCCTCTCTCTCTTTCGTCTCCTTCGTCTCGTTCGTTCTCAGACTCCACTCCTCCCAGACCCACAACTCGCTGACTCGCTGACAGTTTGTTCACTCACTGTGTGAGTGGTGAGGAGGGACCGACTGAGAGACGTCACGACTCACGAGAGCCAGCCAATCGTACGCTGTTCTAGGACTGAGTCTAGGACGCTCTCGTTGAATTTTAGTCAATGAGAGACAGAAATCAACCGGTTTCTTGGGGAAAGAACAAATGGGCTTATTCCCATTGGCCATCTGTTGCATGGAAGTATTTAAAGGATACATTGTACGTATTTATAATTCGAAATTCGTCTCAGCCTTTATACCACATTTTTCACAACCTACCAGTTCTCGTTGTGAAGACTAGTCATGAGCCATTCGTTTCAATGGGAATGGCGACGGTATACTTTCAACATTAAGTATACATATCTATCATTTGAAATTCGTCCCAGCCTTTATACCACATATACTCTGGGGTATATAGCATATAACCGCGTTGTCTGATTACAGTTTAATGCATTTTTCACAATTAACCAGCCCTCATTTTGAAGCCAGTGTTAATTTTGGCAGCTAGATTTAGTCTTGGGCTGCACAGGGTTCTGTTTATGGGAGCCTAAAACACCCGGGACCCCACCATCATTGCTAAATCAAGTCTATTATCTTGCTGATATGTTAAACATCCAATAATCAACTACACCCCCCCCCCCATCCCGCTGCTTTTGGTTAAAGTTGTAATGTTGACGTTTGAGAATGAGAACGAGGGAGGCGCTGACTCAGAGAACCGTGCATGATTCGATTCACCGCTACCGGAAACTCGACTGAACAAACGAACGAACAAACGATTCACGAACGACTCCTCTTGGCGAACTGAATGACGCGAACTGAATCACGGAAACGAATCGCTAAATCCAACCCTACTATCTGCTAACGTCTGCTAGCCACTACAGTGCTCTGCTACCTGCTAACGTCTGCTAGCCACTACAGTGCTGTGCTACCTGCTAACGTCTGCTAGCCACTACAGTGCTGTGCTACCTGCTAACGTCTGCTAGCCACTACAGTCCTGTGCTACCTGCTAACTTCTGCTAGCCACTACAGTCCTGTGCTACCTGCTAACGTCTGCTAGCCACTACAGTGCTGTGCTACCTGCTAACGTCTGCTAGCCACTACAGTGCTGTGCTACCTGCTAACGTCTGCTAGCCACTACAGTGCTGTGCTACCTGCTAACGTCTGCTAGCCACTACAGTGCTGTGCTACCTGCTAACGTCTGCTAGCCACTACAGTGCTGTGCTACCTGCTAACGTCTGCTAGCCACTACAGTGCTGTACTACCTGCTAACGTCTGCTAGCCACTGCAGTCCTGTGCTACCTGCTAACGTCTGCTAGCCACTACAGTCCTGTGCTACCTGCTGACGTCTGCTAGCCACTGCAGATCCTTAGTACCTGCTAATGTCTCTCAATCTCAGGGAATGGCACTTCTCCAAAGCCCGTTCCATTACGCTTGACTGAATTCTTACATTTGCCAAGAGATTGTAGCAGCTAATATGCCTTAGGTGAGTGTCTGTGTGTGTTTGTGTGTGTATTTGTACAGTGGGTGTGTGTATTTCTATGTGTATTTGTGTGTGTGTGTGTGTGTATGCGCGCGTCAGATAGATTGTGCGTACTGTTTGGATAGTGTATGTATGGGTATTGCACATGTACGTGTACGCATATGTGCGCGTATGTAATGTAAAAACATGCCTCTGTGGGCGTGAACCAGTTGGCGCACTTGACGGCATACGTTAGTATGCACTGGAGTGCTGTTGGGGGTAAGTGAATATTGTGGAGATGAACTCCCTGACAGCTTGTACATTGTGAGGGATGCACTGCTGATGTGAGCAGAGGCTATTAAACCTCACATCTGCTGCCTCGGCGCTCGCTGACGTATCGCAGAGAATTTTGGAAAATCTTTCCTCACATCTACCTCTGCCATTTGAGATCGATTCGGTTTTCGGAATGTTGATCCCCGTCGCAGTGGCAATCGCCGGGATCAGCAGAATTTGTTATTGCTCATAAGATGAAGGCAACCTTTTGCGGTTATTTATTTCTATTTTGAGGCAAACGCTGACTTATTCAGGGCATATGCATCGAGCATCCACAGTTCGTGGCTCGAGTGATATCATGGTCCGCAGGGCCTATCCCTGGTCATTTATCATTTAGCCCAGTGTCTGTCTGCAAGAGAAGACATTCAAACGTCGTTATGAATCCCGATTCTGGAGGCATTGTTTGGTCAAGAGTTATTTTGGGTCATGTCGATGTTTTCTTTCTGTGTTTGATCCAATGTACTTTGGTTGTTTTGCGTTGATCTTTTAGTGGCACAATCTTAAGATTCATGAACAAGATTAGCAGTTTTCTCAGCAACCACACTAATTTGGGTTTTCTCATCACCTATGTCAAACGTTATCACTGTGAACCTAAAGCACATCTCGATGTTTACTCTCTTGATAAAATGGGCTAAAACAACATGAACAATGTTGAGTCGATGCCAAGAAAGCAATGGCAGAATGAACGAGTGAATACATACATGAATGCAGAATGCTAGTACAGTGTACACATATGTGGATTTGTTCGGTGAGGCGTCCGTGTGTGTCTCTCTGCGTTTCACTGTGGGTGCAGCAGTTGGCAGATTCTGAAAATCACTCCATCATGTTTTGTGCATGACTCCCCGTGTTCTGCCCTTGCTGTGGTCTTTTCTTCCAACAGCCAGCTCTACTTTTGTCCGAAAAAAGGGCCACGCAGCCTGAGCTTGTTTTGATCTGAATCAACAAAATACTTCAGATGTATTTTTTAAGAAGGCGTTCCACCGGAGTTCGGTGCTTTGTTTGATGCTCCTGGGAGCCGGACAGGATTGAGTGGGAGTGCATGGTCTTTCTCTCTCTCTCTCTTTAACTTTTCCTCCCTTTCTCTCCCTCTCTTCTCTCCATCTTGTTTCTTTGACCACTCTCTCTCCCCCCTCTCTCTATCCACCTGTGTTGGTCTCCCCCCTCTCTCCCCCCTCTCTCCCCCCTATCTACCCCCTCCCCAGAGTGTGCAGTGTGCTTTCTACGTCAAACTGTTACGCTTTATTGGCTGCCATCTGGACATGCCTCACACACTCCCTAATGAGAACTCTGACCACTCTTTGCTTCTGTGCTTCTAGTGTCTTTCTTTGTAAAAGCACCATCAAAAACTGTTCGATATACATGACACAATCATTATGCTTAGATGTTGACTATGATCGACATCTTAAATCACATTTTAATATCATGATTCAATGATTCAATATTTGTGAGTATGTATTCCTATTTTTTTCAGGAACTCTTTGTCTCACAACTCTGCTAACCATTTATTCATTTGGCAGACTCTTTTTTTGACGCCTACAGGTGTTGGACCTGGGGGATCCAACTGCACCTTTGAGCAGGGATCACCAGTGTAAACCCTTACCCCCCCCCACATCCCAAACAAAACGAGGATACGACCCAAAGGGAGACCTGTTTGATGCTTTGTCCCTTTATTGGATAGATGGGGACAATCAAGCAAAGCCAACATTGGCAACCTCCATGGAACATCTTTTCAAAGGAATAAATATGTAGAGCACTTGCAGGAGGGGCGTTGCCCATGTCTTGTTAAATCGTATCTGCAAGGGTTCAGCAGATACAACAGCAGGTAAACAAAGCGTCTCCCAGGACCTGACTGATGGGAATGAATAGGATGGTAAGACAGGGCTCACAGAGAGAAGGAGAGAAGGAGAGACAGAGATACAGCGTGGGGCGGCTGGAGGAAACGCTGTAATCACATGCTAATTGCCATCACTGCAACGTTCCCCGCAGACAATCATGAATATTGAGACGTTGTTTTATTTGTGTGTTTTTTTCTTTTCACTTGTTCAATTGGACAAAGTGATATGGCTTTGAGGGCTTGTTTTGACAGGTGCGGCGGATAGTTTCCCCGTCGTCACGGCCGGGGACGGTCGCGTCAACACTCCCAGGCTGTTGACTTTACCTGGATGTGTCAGTCAAGCCGTCAGTGTAAAATAAAGATTGAATGGAGAAGGAGACATGCAGAGTGTAATCATCAATGCTCTTTTGCGTGGCGGGGAAATATAAACACATCATATTGTGGAGTGAACAATAAATGTAGGTTAGGACTTGAGTGAGGTGCTGTTTGCAACTGGGCATGGTGTTGAATGCAAAAGTTTTGCATGTAAATTGTAACTAAGGATTTACACAGCTCAGTTCTATCAACAGCCCTGGCTACATACCAATAATGATTTTATGATGAAAGGACTTTGGTTCATATTGTGGAGAAATCCAAGAAATCCGCCAGTAAGGTCGATTTTAAAGGTATCCAACAGAAAAAAACTAATTTGGGCCTCCCTCCAAAGCCACTTCCCTAAAACATGTGGCTAGCAAAAAGGTTGGCCTGGTCTTGTGGAAGACTCTGTCATCTGTAATCAGTGCAGGGGCTGAGTGTATGCAAGTAGCCGGGTAGGGAGGTAGACAGACAGGCAAGCTATCCAATCATTTCATACGGGACAATTTTTTTTCAGAGCATTTCATTTATGGATTTCTGTCCGGATGTAAAGATAATTTCAACAAATATAACAAATTATGCTTCTGGTATATGTTGCATACCCAACCTTTAAGTAACAGAGCTGCTACGTCAAACCACATAATCCTGATTTCCTTCATCAATTCCCAGAATGCCCTGATACAGGAATACACAGAATTCCCTGCTACATCTCTTTGACTCTGGTCGAAATAAACCAAAAATTACGTCCTTTGTTCTTTCCTAAAAACATACCTTTCCTTGACCAGAAGGACTTTCACAAGGACTGAGGAAAAGACAACAGCATTGCTAAGAGAATCACACTGCACTTATGCTAGGCCAGGTCATTATCTAACGGCATATCTTCTGCCGTGTTGACTCAACAATGTTCCCAAGATTGACTACTAAAAGTACATCTTAGATATTTTGCTCCGTACGTTCTTGCCTTGTTTTTTCATGAGGGCTGTATCAACTTCTACAACCAGGTGAAAAAAAGGACTTTATTACCAAGGTTTCAATTCAAATAAACAAAGGTATATAGGCTAGAAGTCGCAAAAGTGAAATCAATGGTTGGCACATTGAGAATGCTTGCTCCATGGTTGCTCTCTGCTGTCGACTTATATTTATCGATCTGCATCCCTATAAGTATGATGACATGAAAACTATTTTCACTCATGTTCTTATTTAGATACTTAAGGGTAATTTCACGCAGTTAGAACCTTCCAAAGCAAAAAAGTATATTAGACTAGAGGCCAGAATCTCCAGCTACACCAGTCCTTTAGGATGCCTAAGCCTTACAATCACTCCTCCTGTCTATACCAAACATTCCCTAGTGGCCGACTCTGGTGTTAACGTTCGGTCACTAGCTTCAACCACATCGTACTTGACCTTATCTATTATGCATACTCCCACCAGGAAACGCTACATTCATGAGCCCTGCGCATCCTCTCGTTCAGGGACCTACTGAAGAACCCACTGCCCATTGGTGACGATTTAGAAAGGCGCTGGCCGGCGCTGTATACATTGTTTATGTTATTAACATAACCATGGTTCCCAGAGTAGGGACCGTGTCTATTACTTTGCTGCGATATACTGCACACCAATAAGCTCAGGGGTAGATTTGAGGAAGTGTAGCTACCGCTCTAGATTGGACCAGACGATCTGTCCAATGACGATAAGGAATAGATTGCAGTGCCTCTGATAGGGAGGTAGTCATTAAATCCACGATGATGCCCTGCTACCTCAACCCTATAGAATCACCTGATAGCTCAAGCACCAGAATCCACTGTTTGAGTTTTAGGAAGATTCTCCTCCCTACTCACACAAAATGACCTGTCCAATGTTAGTTTCTCACTTTACTTATTAAGAATAGACAGGCTTTGCAGAATTCACTTGGCTTTATGGATTTATGAGTCCCACTCCCAACTGGGTTTATCATAAATCACCTCTTGTGAGGGAGATTTATGAAAGGAAGAGAAAAAAAACAACAACCTTATTTGCATACCTCCTGCCACAGGCGACTCCATATTGGTTTTTCTGAGAGACACCAGAGGACTCTAACAATGTAATTAAGTCCTAAACAAGTAGTTCAGCGCCCTGGCGTCACGCTCGGATTCGTTTAGGGCTGGTTTGCTCTGATCTCGGAGCGAATATCTGTTTGAAAGCGAACTGCTTTACTTCTACTGCTTTGACTTTTCGAGCCGGGCACAAATTAATTTGAATGGATGAGATGATACTGTCATTTTAATAAGAGTTTGAACTGCTGAAGTAGCAACAGCAGCCATGCAATAAACCCTTTTGTTTCAAGACAACTTGATACTGCAAAAGCAGAAATGGTGGATGAAGGAGGATGATGATGGATGAAATTTGCTGCTGTTGAAAAAGAAGATCTATCATATCAAAGATGTTTTGGTAGCAGTGTCTTGTCATGTTCCATGGGACTAGGATAACTAATAGGGTCATTACCACTTTTTAATTATTAGAACTTGTGACTATGGGGACAACCACATGTATCTTTTTCACTTCATATATTATATCCTCTTTTAAATCACTGGTAAAGATGAATTATTAACAGCACTGGGTCCATTCTGCAGGGGATCGAGTTGGCTTCCCTTATTCTACTACAAGGGCACAAAGCACATTACAGTGGCCGATTTAAGATTACATTTAAGTAGTCTGCAGTGTAGTCTGTTAAATATTCTGTTTTCTTTAAAACTGGGTTTGTTGTAACTATTTGCCACATTTAACTCATGACATCATGTGTGTCCTCTGCATGATCTTTTAAATACAAAAACAAATCTATGTGGCTCTATATACTGGCTTACTCTTTCACACTGTTTTTCCTTCTGTATTTTCAGGTCTACCGACTACGGATCCACCTATGAGAGGATGAATGACAAAGTAGGGTCCAAGACAGTGCTGAGCTACCTGTACATCTGTCCGACTAACAAGAGAAAGGTACGTTTTTAAAAGGGACTTGAGTACATTAAATGCCCCCTGAATGAGGAGGAGCATCCTGGAAACTGCCAGCACACTTGTTTTTTGTCCCATTGATTTCCGGTTAACGACTGGCACCAATGTCAGGGCTTAATCCAAATCTAAGGTTAAGGACGGCCCAAGATAAGACAATATTGACCAGAGAGGTCTTCCCTTGGCAAAGCAAGAAATGTACTAAGCACCAATAAAATATTTAAGGTGTAGAAAGTGTTCTTGGCCACGGAGTAGCGTGATGAACCCTCCATGCCCAAAGGCCAACATCTCATTGCAGTATGCAATACTTTTCCAAAAAGCTGTTGAAGATTGGAGTTGTAAAATACAAGCTATTGCACTTTAATTCTGCTGTTGTTTCTCTAAAGGAGACAGCTTGACATTTTGAAAGCCACCTTCAGTAGAAACTCCAGGCTGTTAGCTACAGCCTTCAACCCCCTCTCCTCCACGTACCCAGAGGTTCATGTTTTAGCTTTGTAGGGCCTGGAGACATTTGTTCTGTGCACCAGAGCAAGACAAGGCAGAAAGACAACAGGTAGAGATAGTTACAGTTGCCAAGCGTTCAGCGCGAAGGAAAAACTAACTGAAACCAATTTCCTATTAAGAGGGTAGAATGTGTCGTGGAAAACAAATTAAAATGTGGGCAGACAGCCCACGTAGTTTTTCTGTTTTTGTGTTCGCTGTGTGTTGTATGTTTCTTGCTCGGCTACAGAGAGGCTAATTGTTTGTGTCCTACTCTTTTCAAACCGAAATACTTTCAATATAAAATGCTTCTTGTGAATGTATGTAGCTGTGTAAGGCAGAAAGGCTGAAATACTAAAAAGAGACACTTTTATCCAAAGGGACTTTCAAGTTAGGCTCAGGATAATCAAACAATGCAATTATAATTGGAGTAGCTATACAAAAAAGTTCTGTGACCTAGTTTTAGATAACAACTGGACAAGGAAAAGCGGTATCTTTTACTCTGCAAAATACTTAAATATTATAAATTGTGATCTCGACTATAAGACATTTATAGTCGTGATCATATTAAACAGTGCTTTCTTTCTTTCATTCCACAACAACAGTACAGCTCAACAGAAGAAGAGAAGAGGAAGAGGTGTTTCTTCAGACATAGCGTATTATTTAATCAATTAACCAGCAAAGGGAGCAAAGCCTTATTTTAAGGTTCATCTTGTATTTAACGTAAAATAAACCTAAGTCAGATAGGCAGATACTGATCATGGAACTTAAAAAACAAACTGATTGGCTTAGGATATAGCCAATGTGGCACAGTGAATCAGCAGTTTTAGCATAGATGTAGGTTACATGTCCATTTTTTTTTCAAAATATGACTCATAGCAATTAGACTATGAGGCTAACGATATTTGAAAAACAAATGGTCTCTGTTACGTCAAAAGATAATTCTGCGCATAGCTGCAACATCAGTGCCTCCGAGCAGACTTGAGACTTTAGAAAGTTTAGAAGGTACAGGATACAGTGGTCTATTACATTGAACTGAACACTGAAAGCACAGAAAACATTTCTCTGCTTTAGGACTGAGCTGGTCTGTATGTCACAGAGCAGGAGGTAATTCATCATCCGAACCACAGCTTACCTGTGGGAGGGAGGGGCCTTTAGCCTGTGCTTTCTATGCTCCAGTGGCCCTCCTCCACTATATAAAAGAGAGAGAGAGAGAGAGAGAGAGAGAGAGAGAGAGAGAGAGAGAGAGAGAGAGAGAGAGAGAGAGAGAGAGAGAGAGAGAGGGAGGGGGAGAGGGAGAGAGAGAGAGAGAGAGAGAGAGAGAGAGAGAGAGAGAGAGAGAGAGAATTGGTTGCCAGGGGTTGGCCCCCTTTTCCAAACCCTAAAGCAACCATATTTTTTTTCTATACTAGCTAAATATTTAATTTGATAAATGCATCTAATTTGATCTACATTGCATGTTTTACATACAACTTCACCAGTTTACTACTCTATCTTCATTTAATATTTTTGTTATTCTTGTTAGCAACACCAATATGTTTAACAATGTAATTTGAACAAACAACAACAGATTTGATCAATGGTCAACATATGTATGACAACATACATACATAGGTCTCATGAGTTAGGCATATTTTTTGGTGATTCAGAAACATATGGTGATAGTGGCAGAGATCCCAGTTCCCTTACTGTGATCAGACCTGCTTCAGTGAGGTCCTCCGACCGATCCGTCTGTACACCTCTCCGGACCGGGCTGAGGGCCCCAGGTGGCCCCTGGGCATCTCATCTGAAGGATGGGACACGTGGGTCCCAATATCAGCGGCGCTGACCCTAAACGCCTCGCTCTGGAGAGCAGGTCAAATGAATCCGTCTTGGTTGAGCTACAGCGGGTTCGGGAAAGGCATTACCTCATGCCGTTTCCGGATTGGTATTACTATCTTCTATAGTTAGATTAAAAAATACAATCAGATGGCCATCCTTGTCTAGAGGGGAGTGAGAACCTAGCCCTTTCATTATCTTATAAATGTATTGTTTTAGTATTTGCCGTATCTAAAGAAAGTATAAATATCGATAAATATCTAAATGTTTCCCAAGAAAGGGCTATTCATAAATATAATGTTTGCATACTTACATACATTAATTTGTGGATATGTAATTGAGAAACGGCAGTGTTAATTACAGTAATACATGTGAGAGAAGCACATACACGTTTCTTCTATCGCCCTGTTTATTTACAGTGTTAAAGATGACTTATCGCTCTCTTCTCACAATAACACCTACAGTTCTTAAGGAACAGGTTGGGGTCAGAATTAAGCTCTCTTCTCTCTCCGACATTTTATGCATGGATGGATGGAAGGATGTGTTATTCGAATCAACAGTGGGTTGTATCTTCATTCACACATTTAAATCTGACATGCTTGCAAACAACAGAGTTCCCTCGCAATAAGGCTCCATAATAAACAGTGTGCAGCCTACATGAATGATTAAAAATAATTTTAACACGCCCATAAATCAAATCCATAAACATTATTTATTTATCTTTTTGCAAGCTATTCTACTCGCCTGATTTATTGGGGGTTGTCTGAGACTAACAATGTAAAAATGCCTATAAAAAGAATATGTAGTAAATAAATAGTGAGTCGTGGTATGGCTACATCCAACAGAGCAGTTGCACTGCATGGGGATGCAGCATTGCTGCTGTGGTCCACCTTGAGTCAAAGATTCCTGCTGGATTGATTTGGTTAGACGTAATTTATTTGCTGTAGTCTTGTTACCCTCCAAGAGCCTCGGATAGGGTTCACAGATAGCTTCCACCCCACCGCACCCCATAATATGTGGTCGGTTGGGTTGGATGTGAGCTCAATATCACACTGATGAGAAAGAGCAGAAAATACGAAAAAAAACTTTATTGGATGCATTGGTTATGCATTGGTTATGTTATTGTTTGCCAACTCGCCCTCTCCTTCCTCTTCTCTTCCCCACTTCTGGCTCATCATTGGCTGAGGACTGCAAAAATAATTGAACACCTAAAGTCAACAGAGAGAGGAATATTATCAGTTTTCTCCAAGGGACTGGGGGGTTTGACTGGGTTATATCCTGCGTGCCACATCCTATTCCTTTACACTAAAGATATATGTTTATGGGAAGTGTAGTATGATCACTATTGTTAAATGTGAATAGTCCTTATTACTAATAAATATTCAGTGTTCAGTGCTGCCTGCAGAGAAACTTAATTAACACTTATAATATAATATAATAAATGGCATGGAAACATATAGCAGTCAAGTTTTTACATGAGTTGTCTGCCTTTATGCCATAATTAATGAATAACTTTAGACGGCCAAAGAAATGAATGGACGCATATTCATTGTTATGAATTCACCTCTAATGTATCTTGGATATTTTAAAATACAGTTGGAGCTATTTTTTATGTTTAAGAGTTGGAATATGTTTGACAAAATAATAAAATAGGAATTAATCAAGTCTCTTAAGTCGTGTGCGTGAATAACACTCCAGTGAGGTTCTATGTAATGAATGGCAGGGTTTGGAAGGTGTAAGAAATCCTGTTTGCCTGTTTAGTGGCCCCTAATGGAAAACAATTCATCTAAATCACGGCTTGGGAGGTGAGGGGAAAATTGTAGAAAGAGGGGAGGTATTTCTGTCAGTGACAAATGTGCCACTGTTTTCTCAATTCAGATCAGGCTGAAAGGAGAAAACAGCTATTTGGGAGCTGTGTGGGTATAGTGATAACACCTACTCCCACACACAGTAGTTTTTTTAAAAAAGTTAGTTCTCCCACGTGAACATAATCCCCTCAATCCTGCTTCCTTGATTCTTCTCCTCGATGTTTCCCATCAGATCAGGATCCTCTTCTGAAGTAGGCCATTTGTACCAAAAATCCACTGTGATGAACGAGCTCCATAACCTTACCCATAACCCTTCAGGGTAAACAAGCTTATGACCATGATGCACCTGGTGGTGTTCCATCAGCAGAACCTCCCCTCGCAGTGATCCGCGTTGAAGGAGCCCTTGTCTAATCGAGTCATTTACGCTAAGCAAACCTCCACGTCGTAAAGAAGCTTTTTTGTTTTTTGTGCAAACATTGTTCTTTAAGCTGTACGTCTTTGTGATGTGAAACCATTCTTACTCCCCTTAAGAACAGTGACAGTAATGTGATGGCATAGCCATACTCCCTGTTAAGTGAATTCAGAAGGACACAATGATGCAATTTCCACACTGATTACATTTTCCGACTTCTCTATCTCTGCCGCTTGCTATAATGCGACAGAATACTGGGAGTTGCTATGGGAATAAATATAAATTGGTTTAATCTTTTAAAGCTGTTTAATCGTGTCAAATGATAGGGTCTTTCAGCGCGGGTGTGCCCAGGTCTTTCATGGAGAGAAATAACCATCAGAAAAACCCCACATCAGTCATTGGGCATGCGTGTAGATATGATCTGACGTCTTGGCGTTGCATTACATCAGAACGGCCATTACTATAAATAGACAGGAACCAAAAACGACCCTATTATCAGGACGGCCTTCTGGAGGGGCGTGATGAAGTCTCCTAAGTGCTCGTACTTGGAGCACACACAGGGAAACAACCGACACCCAAAATGCTACTACATGGCAACAGAAGCAAGCGGCAGGCTGAATGGGAGTGGGAGACGGGGGGGGGGAGAAAGGGTCTTGGCACGACGACGAGCTCCCCTCGTGCCAGGAGAACCGTCTTTTCTGCTGATGCAGCAGCCCCGGTCTCGCTAACGGCTCTCTTGTCTCCGCTCTCATCTGGCGTGGATTGGTTCACACTCTTTTACTTCTTCATCCCTTCAACTTCTTTATTCATCTTCTCTTTCTCTTTTCTGACTCGTCTAAATAATGCTTATTCTTCATTTGTCCTACCTGTGTATGCCCTGGTGTATACTTTGATTGATACGTATGGGTGCGCTTTTATAACCGAAGAACGCGCACGCAAATGCACACACACATTTATTTACATGCACAGACACAATATGGTGCTCATATCTACAGCTCTCGCTCTTTTGTTTCATATACTTTTTTTGAAATTGAAAGCACTTCATTGGCATTCAATTGGAAAAAAATACAAAATCAACAATATTGACCCGTTTTCGCGTTTTTGCCTTTTTGTGTCTTAGCATGCAGGATGCACAATATTGCACAGATCTCTCACTCTCGCTCTCTCTCTCTCTCTCTCTCTCTCTCTCTCTCTCTCTCTCTCTCTCTCTCTCTCTCTGTCTCTCTCTCTCTTTCTCTCTGTCTCTATGTGGCTCTCTCCCTCTCAGATCATGGTGCTGACCGACCCGGAGTTTGAGAGCAGTGTTCTGGTGAGCTCTGATGAGGGGGCCAGTTTCCAGAAGTACCGCCTCAGCTTCTATATCCTCAGCCTCCTCTTCCATCCCACCCAGGAGGACTGGGCCTTAGCCTACAGCCACGACCAGAAGGTAACATCTTCTTCTGTTAGCTCTCCAACTGCTTTCCATCGCCTCGGTTTGTTTGTTGCTGGGTTTTCTTCCTCCATAAAAGGGTATTCTGTTTGATTGCATTGCTGCAACAGGATGGATGTGGACTAAACTCTGAAATGACTTCCTCCCCTGGAAGAGATTGGTTTAGGATTTGCTGGGTAGTTTGAGAGACAATAATGGTGATTGCTATATGTGTTTTTTTCACTTCTCCCTAATATTTACCCCTCAGTAGTTCACAGTAAAACAGGGAAACACTGCAGGCTGTCACTGACCTTCAATTCCAACCGCACAAGGAGGGGTACAACATGTAAAATACATAATTCATGAGCATAATGAACAGTGTTCCCAGTTGTATCAAACTGATTCAGGGACATGCCTCAGAAATAGTCAGCCCAATATTCACCAGGGATGGTTTTGGGGATGTTTGGTCCCCCTATTATAATTGGGGATCCAAACTTCCCCCCGAAAAAAAATCCAAATACATTCTCTTGACCTTTGTACATATTTCCCTATACAGCCCAAAGCACAATTTCACCTTACCAAGTGGACTTGTGTCCTATTCGAAGCAAGTTTAAAATACTAGCACCAGCTGCATACTTTTACTTTGCTTCTTTGAACCATTTTTAACCTTTTTATTGTTGTTGTGTCGCATTACAAATATGGAGCAGAATCTGCGCTCTGTGTTTTCTGGCTTAAGATAATGATATAATAATCACTTTATGCATTACAAAATTATTTACTCAACAGTTTATGAACAAATGAGGCCAGAGAAAGCTTTTCTACATTTAGTGCCGCCCATTACACATGCATTGCCATTGGAAGCTGACAATACCAGGAAATTGAGGCTAACATGGGATTGGCCTTAGAAGTTTTATTAGTAGTAATACCTAATATGATCACAAATGTATGAAATGCTTTGATTGTGTCAATTCATAAGTGATTAGTAACTCATGAGGGCTATCTGGAGGCCTGTATTGTCAATCATTAAGGCAGGTTCTCATTGCTTCCGACCACTGCCACGTGCAATTAATCATCTCTAAAGACTGTATTAGTAAGGTTCATTCTTTGCTAATGTTGTTTCACAGTTTACAAAGCTGAGATTACAGTTATTAAGGGAGCATGACTAACAAAGTGATTAGCCACAGTGGAAGTGTTCAGCAGAGTGATTATTTAGCACCCAACAAGAAGAATGGGGTATCAACACTGTTGAGATCATCTGCATCAGGAGGATTTCCTGGAATGAATGTGGTCCTTCCAGCCCTCCTGCGACTCGTTCCCAGGGGATCCTTATAGTAAATAGTAGAAGTAATGGTAAACAATGATCGCACAAAGCTAACACCCCCCCTGCCTGTTTTGTTAATGTGTTAGCTTCAAGAAGCTCCAATGAGAGTTTCAAAAACAACTATTACTTCTATTTGATCACTTCTGTGCCGTGGGTATAGTGCTGCATTGCCCCATTGTTTTTAATTATTGTTTATTTTCTATTACCTGCTTTTATTATAATCCAGGGACATTTAATTAGGTGAAGTGAGAGTCTTGGGATGTTTAGTGCAAGTAAAGAGAATTACTTTATTTAACTACGATGAAGAGAATTTAACCACACTAAAGTGTTGATTTGTGAGAAACAGGACGATGGCCAAGTCTGTTAACTTCAAGGAGGAAGGAGCTACACGGCTCACTTAAGAAGGCTATCCCTCCTTTTTTTCATCCACCGTAAACTTCCTGCCCTCTCTGTTGACTGGGTTATTAAAGTTTTTAGTTTAAAATCTTTTTTGTCAAAAAGCCCAGAACAATTTGGCCTGCAGTTGTTTTTGCTTCCTTTCATTTATTTATGAGAGACCTGTGTTCCTTTTTTGGGGATTTCAAGTAAAGAGGAAACTTTTTAGTACTCGCCACAAAAAAAACATTTAGTGTATTTATATTCATGATTCATGAGGGTATATCTGTGAATTTGAAATGTTCCATAAGTTAAGTGAGCGAAAAAACCCTGTTGATCTGTTAGAAATAGAAAGCATGGTTGCCTTTATTTGCATTACATTACATGGAAAATTAACGGTAAAACCCTGTTTCTTAGTCCATGCAAGTGCCATAGCAATCCTTTCTCATGCTTGATGAGTTTCCCGTTGATGACCAGTTGGTGTCTTGTCAATCAACTTCATGATCCTCCTAGTCATCGTCGTGCTCTAATATTATTACAATTCTCCCATGATAATTATTATTACAATAGTTATAATTTACAAATGTCACGTCATTGTGAGTAATATTAGTAGCACTTTAAATCCTCACCCTCCGCTGTCCTTCATGAGCTGTGTCATTCGATTTCAGTTTTAATGCACCTGATTCTTTGTAGAAGTTGACACTCTCCATAATGTTAGACATATTTTAGGATCCGTTGGGTTCTGCTGAGCCAGGGATGAACCCTGGGGTTACTTGCATAAGCCACACATCTTAGCACAGAGCTCGCTGTTCTGGCGTTCCTCCGACACAACACAGAGATGCAGAAGTTGAACACAGACGCAGCAAAACTTTCTCACACGCTTCCTTTGTACTCTAAATACCGATGCTATAGTGAGCAATGCGGAGACAATATACCAGGAATAGTTTGAAAAGAGGAACAGCATGGGGTGACTATACACTGCAAGGTGTTCATTCTGGGAGATATGCGCGAGGTTTGTGCACACATCATAATCTCCCTGACAAAGGGATTTGCGTTAAAGACCAGCCTATATTCTCACCGCACGGCTGTTGCCCCACTCCTAAAAGGCTTAAATTGCAAGACAAACATTTGCCATGTTGAGTTGCAGTCGGAAGATGAGGGGATGCGGTGGAAGTTTGAAACTGCTTGAACCGGGAGAGGGTTTCAGTGGACTGAAATATATATGACCTCTGCAAATAAATGTGTGTGTCCCATGGGCCTAGATTGAGGCTCTTAATTGCTTTAGAGCCGCAGCATGTGAGGGTGAGTGGGTGGTCCCACTTTTTCGATTTGTTAGCGCCGTAGTCTTGGTAATTCAAGAGAAAACCACCTCCGGTTGACGTCAGGATGGGAGAGGGGGGGAAGGTTAACACGGGACGACCGCATTAGCGTTAATAGCACCGAGAGTTATGGACACGCATGTTTACATAACACTTGGATGGAAAGAGGCGGTGTTACACAACACTCTGGAGGGCGCAGGGTAACGGTAAAACACAGAACATAGAAGGGGAGGGGTATCAAAGAGACAACCTCCAGATCCAGTCAGGGGGTGAAGCGGGGAAGAGAGGAGCGGTAGAAAGAAGAACAGAGGGGCCCTCTCGTTTGATCGGAATAGCAGATATGTATTGTCACTACGTTGTCAAAACAGCAGATGGAGATGCGCTGCCAAGATGAAGGGGGGCCGCGTCTCGGCGGCTGCATAACGAACCACAAGAGTTTCCCTCAAGTGTAGGGCACTTTGCTGTGAGTTGCGTTACAGTTAAAAATAACATGTTTGTATCGGTTCAGGTTACCTGGCGTGCCACACATTAATTGTGTGTGTGTGTGTGTGTGTGTGTGTGTGTGTGTATGTGTGTGTGTGTGTGTGTTTGTGTGTGTGTGCCTAGGTGGTGGGCTCCCTGGGTAATTGACCAAATCCCTGGAGGATCTTTACAAATGGCTGCCGTCGGCAACCTCGATACAGTTTCGCCATGCCCTGCAAACAACATGACCCCAATAGACAGAGCTCGGGACAGGGGTCCATTAGCATTGGGAGCGCCTTATACTCATTGCATGAAAACACAAGGTGCACATTTTGCTGAGGGTTTGTGGGTGGGTGGACGGTCGGTGGGCCACGGAAGACTTGGTTCCGTGTCCTTGGCAAACAGCCGGCGTCCTCTGAAGGCGTATCGCAGCAGATACCCCTTAGCTTGATGCTAACGTCTAATGTGCATGGCACGGGCTGTGTGTGGCCTGTCACTTTTCTTTAGTTCCTTCAAAGCACAAGAACCCCATAACTGTCAGGTGTGGTGGCAGAGGGAGGAGAACGGAGGACGGGTAGGGCAGGATGGGCTTCCTCCAGAGCCTGTGTTTGTGTTGACGTGCCGCGGCTCTCAGAAGAACGGGCGGTAAAGTGAGACGAAGAGGCAGAGACAGGGATTAAGTGGCTCAGGCAAAGAAGCTGAACCGAAGAAACGAGGGCAAATTTAGACGGATGGATCGTGCCTTCCTATTAAGTTGCACGTCGCTCTCTCGTTTGAGAAGCCCCCCCCCCCCCCCCCTTCCCTCTTTAAACACCACAGCTGTGTCGAGGTGCAAGCCTTTATGTCGGTGGATCCGTTTGTCTGTCTTTTGTTGTGTTGTTGTTATAAACAGAGCTGCGAAGCTTCCTCATTGTTTATTAATTTTACATTCCAGATAAAACAACGTCTTGGATGAAACGTTTTGCTTTACTATTTCTCGGCTGACATGCTTTCATCATAGTGTCAATGCTAGGAAAAAAGGCGGCACATTCTGAGAGTCCATCACTGTCGATGGGTTTTTCTCGGTGTATTCCTCTCACGAGTTTCTTTCTTTTTTTTAATTCAAGGTTTTTTCCGCCAGGCAGAGTACAATTACGACGTTTACTGAAGCCAGCAGGATAAGTCAGATCTGGCTTTGTCGTTCCTTGATGGAGTCCCTGGGTGGCAAGAAATGAGATGGAGATAATAAGTGGAATCAGTTGAAAAGCTTCTGGGTTCTTGCTGGGTTTACATGATTATAAGTTTGATAAGTTATAATTTACCCTCATTTAGTTCACTTAGGCTTACTCTAAAACGATAAGGTTCTGTAGACAAATAATACAGGAAAGAATTAATACAATAACATAGAAGATATACAACAGAGTCCATTTAAATCGTTTTGTGCACTCGTTGACGTTAGCCTTAACACTCGAAGCATAAAGCAACCATAATGTTTTCAAACCCACTTTAACACACCATGGGTCATTATTCAGCTCTACGTAATTATTTCAAGTGTTTTCTTTCAACAGGAAAATAAAGCGCAGTATGAACAAAAACAACAAGTGCAACTAATCGTATTATGATATTTGTCGGACTATACATTTCAGAATGTGAACACACTTGAGTATGAGTCAACGGGTACAATTACACAACCCCAGGCTGGATTTTAGGTTGATTACGCAACATCAATTACGCAACAGGTTCAGCAAACCCTCGTATGAGCGAATAACGCTGGTGTTTTAACGACTGGGAGGGCCTGGCGCAGATCAGTGAGAATGAGCATACTTTTACAACTATGAACATATAGCAACCTAGCCTGGCTATTGCCAGACCAAGCTAAATCGTAGATTGTACGTTGGTCTGGGGAAGCTGCTGTCATTTTCTTCAGCACAAGAGGCGTGATCAACGGGCCTAGTTCAAATGACTCTGTACGCGATTGGCTGCTTGCCATCGCTTCCCTGTCGTCATTGTGTTAAACCAGCCAATGGCGTGCCAGGGGGAAAAGCCAGCTTGGTGATTGGCTCCAGCAAAAATGT
Organism: Pollachius pollachius; assembly: GCF_949987615.1. Lineage (NCBI taxonomy): Eukaryota > Metazoa > Chordata > Actinopteri > Gadiformes > Gadidae > Pollachius > Pollachius pollachius. The sequence continues at coordinate 47,659,195 of NC_136935.1, read as the reverse complement.
ATCGAAGCTAGAAAGAAATGTAATGCTCTTCTCCAGACCCTTCTGCAGGGTGAACATCAAATCGCCGGAAGAATGGGCGGGGCTACCCAGTCTAATAACAACCCTGACCGTGGTACAGATTGTCCACTTTACAATCCCGTAAAGATGTTCCGTTTCTAACCTACAATATGTAACAACGGTTCATTAACAAACATCACACGTTCCACATATAGTATGTGAAACGTCCATTATTGACTGTTTCTGTGTTTTCCAAATTAAACCGATGTTTTCACCCTTTCATTTTAGCATTGTGGTTTTCTTCAACGATTCCTCTCAATGTGGGAAACCAGTTTGGTTTGATAACACCCCGAAAGATGCACGTTTTGGCAATTAACTAATTGGACTGTGAAATTACAGAGGAGTCCTTCATTAAAAAATGCCATTGCATAAATCAGGCGATTGGGAGGATCAAAGATTTATGGTTCAAAAGTGCTGCGTTACCAAGAATGAGAGCTAGGAATAAAAAAGGAGAAAAGTCAGTGCCGTTTTTATTTTTGTCGTGGCCACCAGTCTCCTCCCTCCCTCCCTCCCACTTCTCCTCCCTCCCTCCTCCCCCTCCCTCCACCCTTCCCTTACTGACTCGTTCCCTCCCTCCCTCCCCTCCCTCCTCCCTCACCTCCCTCCCTCCTTCACTCCCTCCACCCCCCTCCCTCACATGATTCATTCCCTCCTCTCTCCCTCCCTCCCTCCCTCCCTCCACCCCTTCCCTTACAGACTCGTTCCCTCCCTCCCTCCCTCGTTCCCTCCCTCCCTCCCTCCCTCCCCTCGCTCCCTCCCTCCCTCCTTCGCTTCCTCCACCCCTCCTCACTGACTCGTTCCCTCCCTCCCTCCCTCCCTCCCTCACTCACACCCCTCACTCCCCCCTTTCACCATTCCCCTAATGATCCTAACAGGCCTCGCAGCCCATAAGTCTGAACAGTAGGGGAAACTAAGTGTCTCATAATCATGCAGTCTCCACCTAGTCACTCATTGTGCACCCGCCCGGCCTCCACCTCCAGCCCCCCCTTTGCAAGTCCATCAGGACATGCGGTCGTGCACTTGTTTAAATCCAATCTCCTCTCAGTACGTTCTTCATCACCAACCATGGCCTGCAACACTCTCTCTCTCTCTCTCTCTCTTGCTCTCTCTCTCTCTCTCTCTCTCTCTACTCTCTCTCTCTCTCTCTCTCTCTCTCTCTCTCTCTCTCTCTCTTTCTCTCTCTGTCTCTCTCTCTCTCTCTCTCTCTCTCTCTTCTCTCTCTCTCTCATCTCTCTCTCTCTCTCTCTCTCTCTCTCTCGCGCACTCTCCCTCGCTCTCTCTCTTGCTCTAATTCACTCAGACAGACCGACAGACACAGTCACATACACACATATGCACACGCGCACAGCTCTCTACCACTGCCCCTAATGATGTAGCCCTCACCACATCGTTGTCCTACACATAACGAGGGTGAGCCCAGTTACCCCTCTGCGCCACTAATGTTGACGCCGGAGCGGAGATGAGGGCGGACATTTCCGGCGGGGCTGCAGTCTTCTCTTAAGTTTTCCTTTATTTTGATGCCTTGTTGCGGTGATTCAGTGTCTCTGCGGAGTGGTCCGATGGTACTGCCGTCGTCTGGGGAAAACAAAAGGCGGGTGTTGTGGGGGGTGGGGTCGGGGTTGGCAGTGGATTGATATGAATAAAAGACGTACATACATCAGTGGCAAAACACGAGTTAACAGCCGGCGCTGTGGGTTCAGAGAAGTTGTATATCCCGCTCATAAACACAGAGTTCTCTACGCATGAGTGGAAGAGGCAATTTGACCAAGGTGATTTGTTGGCCCATATGTTCCGTGAGGTCTCTGTAAACATTTACATTCACCGCAATAATCGGTCAGACGCCGCGCCCACCGCAACCAGTCTGTTTCCATTCAGAAGCACCCAAGGTGACCTCGAGCCGGAACGACTACATGACCACATGCCGCCGCGAGAGCGCCCCACTGGGAGCCCTGCTAGTAGTAGTAGCAGAGCCTTTTCCTTTGGCTCAACGGCAGTCCGAAACATTTTTTGTCTCTCTCTATTTTTTCGTGTTTCCTGACATCTACCGTCATGTATTTCCCCAAGAGTTCGGGACACACGCGTGTCCCAAGTTTGAGCCTCGGACTGAAAGTAGACCAAGCGAAACTAGATCAAGTGGTAACGTTCCAAGGGCAAGGCGAGCGTCTGGAGGATAATTTTCCACCTTATGGTTTTTGGAGAGATCACAGCTGAACAGGTGCGGACACATCTGGATAAGCTAGCTGAGTCTGTCAGGGTCTGATCATGGGTGGTGGGTGTCGGGGG
>NC_136935.1:47636855-47651855 GCF_949987615.1 Pollachius pollachius | reverse complement strand
CCGGATGGCTGTTCAACTCGATGGCTGTTTTCTTGGATGGCTGTTTAACCGGAGGGCTGTTTAACCGGATGGCTGTTTACCAGGATGGCTGTTTTCCTGGATGGCTGTTTAACCGGATAGCTGTTTAACCGGATGGCTGTTTACCGGGATGGCTGTTTAACCGGATGGCTGCTTAACCGGACACCGGGTGGGGCCGACTGGCAGCCTGCACTCTGGCCTCACTTGATGATGAATGGAGGGAAGGTGAAAGCTTGAAGCCTGGTGCCGACACCTCCCAGGCCTCAGGATTCACCACGTCAGCCACTTGATTAATGGGCAGAGAGGAGGGCTGGAGAGGGAGGCTGAGCGTGCCTGATGGCCTCCCCATGTCCAAAAAAAACTGAAGAAGGCTGGAGAAGTAAGGCCCCCTTCTCCGCACCCTCCCACAAGCACCATGGGCGTGGACCTTTTAAAGTGAGTGGCAAAGCCAAAGATCAGTGGAAGCAAATTACTCTTCTATTGGCTAAAGATTTTCTTACAGCTTTTTATCACTGCTGAGGCCACTTTGGATATTGCACGTGTGGTATGAGTTGTGAACGGTATTATGGAAGTGGAGTCGCGTCGTGGGGAATAATGCCGCATACATTGACCGGTGCATTTCGTCCAAGTATGCGTATAATATCATTTGGTTGGTTGACACGTTTTGGTGTATTTCTGTACGTGAGTTCTAGTCATCATTAGATGAGGGATCAACCCAGGCCAAGGGCTTTGTGGGTTGGAAGCAATTAACAACAGGTGGGAACAATATGAGATAGGGAACTGCAAGGTCTCTGCAACATCAATCACTGTAATGGAAGGAAGCAGTGATCAATTTTTTCGCTGGAGCATAAGGCAATGTTATTAAGCCTGCAAATTTAGGTCACCGGCACTATGGCAATTGTACATGTAAAAGTAGGTAATATATTGCTCTGTTTTTGTAGAAAGAACAAAGACACTGTTTCGTCGGCTATTAAATATTCAGCTTTCTTTTTCATCAATTTAGAGCCCTTTTCTCTTGTGTTAATGCCAGAAATAATAAATCATGCCAATCTAGTTTTTGGGTTGGTCAAGAAGAAAAAAAACTCAGCTTCAGTGTCTGTTAACTATAAAGAATATCATTATTGTTCACACATTAACTATAAAACACGTTATTAGTGTTTCCACATTAACTATGAAACATGCTATTATTGTTCTGACATTCAATGTAAAATATGTTATTATTGTTTAGACAGAATCTTACCATGGACAACTGTCGCATAACCAACTGTTTTTTTCAAGAGATCATGACGCCATGTTTGGCTTCATCCTTGATGCCATTTTGGGAGCTATAAATCCAACAAGCTACGAATAGAGAGAGCATTGACATCACTGACTGGTAATATGGGGAGATAAAGATATCTGGAAATGTCTAGGGAGTGTCCCATACTAGTTAGTATTATGTGGAGGGGAACATTTCTATTGAGACCCTGATGTTTGAAATATACCCCAGAATATGAACTTGGTATTTCTACATAGAAGTCATAGCTGTTCCCTGTTGTCTTCGCAACCAGAATCTTTGTAGAAATACATGTAGAAGGCGTGAGAAGAACACCATATTCAGGTAGTTTAGCATTGCCTTAACAATAAGCTGTTAGTAATGGATAGCTACCACCTGATCTCCCCTGCAATAATCCATCCTTATGCCTGTCATTTGCTTGGGTAGAACATCATTATGACGTCTTTTGTGGAAGCAGTTTGCTTCCTGGGACCTGACTACTGCTATTGTCAAGCTTTGAGTCCTTTTTTCACGTTCCTTGTAAACAAAACAAGAAGAAATCAAACTGAATGATTTACACTTGAAGAGATTTTTCTCTTGTTTCCCTTGTTGTCTTTCAGCTGTACAGCTCCATGGACTTTGGGAGGAAATGGCAGCTTGTTCACGAACACGTAACACCTAGCAGGTTCTACTGGTGAGTCATCTGCCTCTGTGTTCCCGCTCTGCTTCAATGTATATTCCATGCCTTCTAGATCTCTCCGCCTCGGTTCTGCCAGTCGATGTGAACGTAATCTCTGCCTAAACCGAATTTTGAATTGTTATTTTATACATTTCATTGCATTTTATTGGCTTTGTACCTGAACTCATCACAACATAACGACAATACGATTGAATCTTATCTAATTTAATCAAATACAATGTTCCCCCGATCTCTGGGAAACATTGCATGTTATGTAGTAAAGTCCCATGTAACATCCACTCACAGAATACATAATGTGGAACGACTCATGCTGGCTCCAAACCCTCGTCACAGACTCCCTGATCTCCTTCAGGACATGTAAAATAATCAAGGCATGTGCTGCATGGCCTCCAGTTTGACTGCGTTCAAACATCTGCTTCATTGGCCAACCAGGGACGGTATAATGCTGCCGCAGTACGAGCATGGGTAAAGCAGTGGCTTTCTGATGTAATCTGTGACCAGTGGAACTGCAACACCGTGGGCATCCATTTAATTTGGCATCCTGATGGTAACTCAAAGTTTGACCGTGTGCCGACTCTGCACCTACCAAAGCACGTTACATTTGTATTCATACAAATGTATACATTTATTACATTTAATGATAAAATAATAAAACATATGTATAATTTTTAAATAATATAAAATTGTTTATGTGTATACAAATGTATGAATACAAAATACATTTGTACAGATAATTTTGCACAGTTACCTCTCCACTTTACCGTACTGTGCCTCCACTTTTGTAAAGTTACCTCAGAACTGTACTTTGGATTTATTCTTCGTGCCTGATGTGTCAGAGCGATTATTTTGATGAAGACAAACCGTGTCTTCATTCCTGTACTTTTTTAGCTCCGCCAGGCTAACACAAGTCCTGGGAAGAGCTAGAGCGGTACACCTCGACGGAGAATCTCAAGCCTTCATCTTCTCCCACGTCCCTCTCCTCTGAGCTCCTCGCACCATCCACCTCACCTGACACTTTGTTTCCCGCCTTTAACATATTTTCTCTCCCCTCGGTCGCAGCAAAAAGAAAAAGTCTGGATTTTTTTCTGCACTGCTTTCCCATTTCAGTGTTCCTGCCTCTGATCTATTGCTTTTCCTTGAATTCATAATGCAGGTCTGTGTCAGGTCTTGATAAGGAGCTGGATCTTGTCCACATGGAAGCTCACACGCCTGATGGAAGTAAGCCCTTATTAAACACGCACGCCCACGCACATACTCATACATGTATGAACAGAAACGCACACACACACGCACACACAAAAACACATGATCCCACACAGACTCAATCACACGCACACAAACCTGTATGATCACACACGCACATGCACAGTACACATGCATAGATACACAATCCCTTGCATGTCATTTCCCCCCTCCCTCCCTTATCCTCACATGTACAAACGTGAGGGAGAGTGTGGAAAGTGTGCAAGAGAGAAAAGACCAAAAAAAACGAGAGAAAAAAGGGCATAGGAAATGAAATCAAGATAAAAGCGGGAAGTCCACGAGACACGGCAGAGATTCCAATTCCGATGAGCTCACACCATGTCCCCGTGGAGTTGGAGCGGGATTATCCCCGCGATAAGTGCAGTGCATACTTGATTAATAAGGTCTTTCTGTTCATCCTCTCACGCACACGCCGGATATGTCGGCTCCGTAACTCCGGAGCACATTAACGGCGTGGCTTACATCCAGCGCACACCTCGTGTGCTGGATGGGGTCAGACCAGCCTGGACTCTGGTGGATTTTACACACTCAATGTGTTGACGTAAACAGAGCAGGCAGCAGCGGTATTTATGATGGTTTATTACCATTATCCCAGAATTATGTCAGGGCACCTTCTTGGTATTATAGAATGAGGTAATTGCATGAATATAATCTCGCTCTCTCTCTTGCTCTCTCTCTCTCTCTCGCTCGCTCGCTCTTACCCTCTCCCTCTCTCTCTTTCTCTGTCTCTGTCCTTGCCTCTGTCTCGCTCTCATGGTCACTCTCTCTCTTTCTCCATGTCCATGTTTCTCACTATGTCTAAACTGCTCTCGCTTGCTCACTCTCTCTTTGTCTCTCCCTCACTCTCTCTATGTCTCTCTCCCTCGCTCTCCCTCTCAATGTCCATGTCGCTCGCAAGGGTTATGCCTCGCGCTCTCTCCCTCTCTCTCTCTTTGTCTCCTCCTCTGTCTTTGCCTCTGTCTCGCTCTCATTATCGTTCTCTCTCTCTCTTTGTCTCCATGTCCATGTTTCTTGCTATGTCTAAGCCTTACTCGCGCGCGCTCTCTCTATGTCTCTCTCTCTCACTCTCTCTCTCCATGTCTATGTCTCTCACTATGTCCATGCCTCTCTCTCTCTCTCTCTCTCTCTCTCTCTCTCTTTCTCTCTCTCTCTCTCTCTCTCTCTCTCTCTCTCTCTCTCTCTCTCTCTCTCTCTCTCTCTCTCTCTCTCCATGTCTATCTCTCTCGCTATGCCTCTCCTGGTCTCTCTCTCTCTTGCCTCACAGAAGGGGAAAGACACCCCCACAGTGTATAAATATTCATTCATTCGTGTTTGAAGCATCCTGCTGCTTTAGTGCTATACAATTAAACAGCCGTGCTTGTCTCCTCACTGTCTGGCAGATGTTCAGTATGTCACATGCAGGGCTCAGATGTGCACAGAGAGCAACAGGAACTACCCCTTCCCGGGATACGTTGACATCAGCTCCCTGGTGGTCCAGGACGACTACATGTTCATCCAGGTAAAGGACCTGCCGTGACACGTCCCCGAAAAAAACATCAACTGTGTGTGCCGAGTGTGTAACCTACAGCCGGCATTACAGTGGAAAGTGAAATCTGTGCTGTTATTTTCGGTTTGAGTTCATTGTTATCCACTGAATGCTATAATGACTGGATAATAATTAAAACTGGAAGTTTTTATCCAAGGCGTCTTACAATACCGTGAGCGCATATGACATGGACACGCCTATACATTATCGTATTCATTAAAATCACACAGTCAGGTACACTTAGATATAAAGTGATGCAAGTGAAAGCAATAATATTCAATATTCAACCAAATAATGTTGAATTGTCATGTTCTGAAACTCCAAGGATTGTCGGAAGTGTAAGTGTAGCTATGTTACTTTTTTTATATTATAGTAAATAAAAGGGAAGGAGGTATGTGGAGTCATTAGCTCCTCAGAAAAAAATAGATGCCTGACATTGCCAGATGTTGTTTCCTAACTAACAAACGTTCTTTCCAAATCAACACAGACTTTCAACACAACTTAGAAACAGGAGGCATTTTAACATATTCAAACGTCTTTTTGTCATCGAAAATCCAAGGCAGTTTTTTTTATGCTATTCCTTCCCTCTTCATAAACAAACCACACTGTATTGTGAAGTGTATACAACTCAGCACTACATGACACATCCTTTAAAATAAACCATGTGTTTTGTCTTCTCTGCTTTCTCCAGTTCCCCTGCCTCCCTTAACTGTCATTTATCAGGTCTCAGGGGAAAAAGTGTTCACAAAGGTACACCCAAAGTATTTAGGGAGGCCTGGGAAAGAGCCAAGATGCTAGAAGTGACAGAGGAACTTACAGAGCATGTGGAACTCACAAACAATATTGCTAATATATAATAAGAAGAAAAGTATATCTTAGTATGAACTATGTGTAGTTCTATCTACATTTATTTCTGTACATATCATGAGTGGTATTTTAGATGATGCTTATTTGTTTTATTCTTGACATTCGTAGTAACAGTACTAGCCATAAAAACCATCATGGGAGCAGTAGCGATAGAATAATTGCACTTGCCTTTTTATTCTTGTTGTTGTTGGGGACCAAGCATGGATGGTTTGAATGTGAGTTCAGCCATCACTCAGCCAGTGGACCATAGAGGGGCTATTAGAAAGCTACTTACCTGGACTGCCGTAGGGCAACGGCACCCCCGCACAACGCTACTTTGGACGTTTTAGACCGAGAATATAGACTGGTTCTCTCAGGGCACCTTTGTCACATATAATGGAGGTTTTCCAAGTAAACCTTAACTGCTCAACCTTAGCCTCCCCCTTTACAATCCCAGTGTCGCCCCTGCCTTTTCCCAAAGCGTCATGGATGAAGGAGCCAGGATTTTACGGCGGGGGTCACAGAATCCATCATCCAAATATCCTTATAGTGCACACCTTCCACCGCTCGTCCCCCCATCGATCTTCTGCTTCTCCACTCCACTGGGCGTCGGAGCGTTCTGCTACCCGCTGCCAGTGGGCTGGGTTCCTCCCTCCCACTGTTCCCACTCTCTTCAGCCAGGGGAAGAGCTGGGAGGGCCGTGGCTTTCATTTGAACTCGGTCTGTGCACTAAAGGAAAAAGGGGTTGATTGGCTTTTTAAAAAAAAGCTATATTTAGGAAAAATATTTAAATAATATTTAAAAGGCACTCATAATTAAAAAAAAAAAGATAAATCACGTAATACAATTTTCGCCGTCTTCTGTTTCATGTGTTGGTTTGCGAGGGTGTTTGTGAGCGTGCAGGTGGAGAGGCTCCGACCAAAACTTTTTGTTTGGCTAGCATAGTTACCGGCTTATTGACAAGTTCTTAACCCCGTTCGGCACTGGGTTTTGTGCTGAATGAGCTAACAGCTATCTGCCTCGGGAGTGTTTACATAGGGCCTAAACCATTAAGGATGGCTTTCCTCGAGACAGGACTCAAGCATTGGTTAGGTGACTTAAAGATTTATCTTGACAAAGAATAATGAGGTTATTGATCGTCCAAGAAGATATTTACCATCTTCTAACTGGGGAGACCGTTGCGAGTGCATTGACACCCAGGGAACGGACAGCCTCCTCTGAATACCCAGCCCTCCAGACGTTTGGTAAAGCCCAGGTTTAGTGGCAGAGACAGGCTTCCCCCAGCCCACATTGATGAGTGTATTAAGTGCCAGATAACACAATGAAGATGAAGGATATCTAGTTGATTTACTTGAACTTAACTTTATATTTGTATTTCTTTCATGCGATGCAATGCAGGTTCCTACATCCGGCCGGGCCAAATACTACGTGTCCTATAAGAGAGATCCGTTCCTACAGATCAAACTTCCCAAATACTCCCTGCCTAAGGTAAGATGCACAAAAACAGGGTCAAAACTTTCGGATTACCAGTATTGGTTAATAATGTTTTTAAAATTAAGTTTGATTCAGCTGCGTATGATCTGACGACTGAATTTTACTTCAAGCTATTTCACTGAGCCTTTTTTCATTCAAAGTCATTAAAAACTTTCTCTGTCTCTCTCTCTCTCTCTCTGCCTGTCTCTGTCTCTCTGTCTCTCTCTCTCTCTGTCTCTCTCTCTCTGCCTGTCTCTGTCTCTGTCTCTCTGTCTCTCTCGTTCACCTCTGGCCTCCCCCTGACAGGATTTGCACATTGTCAGCACTGATGAGAAGCAGGTGTTTGCTGCGGTGCAGGAGTGGAACCAGAATGACACCTATAACCTTTACCTGTCTGACACCAGAGGGATCTACTTCACCCTGGCCATGGAGAATGTCAAGACCACCCGTGGAATCGGGGGAAACCAGATGCTGGACCTGTATGAGGTGGGGGGACGGTCGACTCATGTGTGTGTTTTGTCATCCCCTGGACGGACGTGGGACTGACGTGACGACACGTTGGACACACACATTGAACATAGACCTTAATACACTTTAAACACACACACACACACACACACACACACATACACACACACACACAGTATTATTATTGTTGACTTATTTAATTTATTGATTGATATGCACTATACTGCTGTTGGTAGCTCCTTCTTTGTGTGTGTGTGTGTGTGTGTGTGTGTGTGTGTGTGTGTCAACATCTTCAATCCACTCACTGAACAAGTTCCCTCTGAATAACTGACCTGCGTGTGTCGACACCTGACTCCTCTAATGCCGGTGATCCCCAATCCCTATTGTTCGTCACATAAAACAGACTGCTTCGGTGTTCTTCCGAGGGGGGGGGGAAAGCATGGCCCAGTTAGCTGTCCTTTGCCCCTGTCTCTGAATCACAGACCCGGCGTCTATCATCTCGCTGTCAGCCGACGATGCATAAAACATGTGCTTAATTAGGTTGGCGAGCGGGCACCCCTGGACTTGTAACGACCTTGTTAGATTAACGGCGCGCGGTGTGGTCACATTAGCATTCATATCAGGAAAGAGCAACACACTGTCCCCTGCTGCGATCAGTTGATCACTCATGGGCTGGCAGGTGCCATTGATTGGACAGTGACAGTGGCTCAGTAAGTAAGAAGGACATTACTTCAGGGTACTGCACTTTGTCTACATGATCGAGGGGCGGGTGGGTGTGTGTGTGTTTGTGGTGGGGGCTGGGTTGTTTTTTGCGTGTGTGTGTGTGTGTGTGTGTGCGTGTGTGTGTGTCTCCGTGTGTATGTGAAAGTGTGCGGGGGGTTGTGTGTGTGTGTGTGTCTCCGTGTGTATGTGTAAGTGTGCGGGGGGTTGTGTGTGTGTGTGTGTGTGTGTGTGTGCGCGTGTGTGTGTGTGTGCTTGTGTGTGTGTGTGTCTCCGTGTGTCTGTGTAAGTGTGCGGGGGGTTGTGTGTGTGTGTGTGTCTCCATGTGTATGTGTAAGTGTGCGGGGGGGTTGTGTGTGTGTGTGCGTGCGTGTGTGTGCGTGCGTGCGTGCGTGTGTGTGTGTGTCCGTCCTTGTTTGCATACGTTTGGCTATGTGTTCTTCTGTATGCAGGGTTGTTTATGTCATTGGGCCCTATCTTGCATCCGGCGCTATTGACTTAATCACTGGCGCATGTGCCGTTGCTAGTTTGCAACTGGCGCACAGCGTTCTTTTCCCTCCTGCGCCACGCGTCGGTAAATTAGGGAATGATCTTGCGTCCCAAGGGGCGGTTCGGCGAAAGGAGGAGGCGTGTTCTGGCGCAAACGTTCCCTGGTGCTACTTTGCAGTTTCAGAAACCACTTGCGCCACAAACCAGGAAATACCTGGTTTAAAGTTCAGATGATATTTTAAGGGCGCATGCATAATGTTGCTTGTGCACCTCGCGCATACACTTTGCTTCTCTCATCTACCAAGCCACACATTCTTGGTAAATTATTTGGGAAAGAACAGCTGATACAGCGGTAATAAGTTGTACTTTTAAATCAATGCATCTGCAAACGCCGTACAGCAAACACATATTTTTTTGACACAGACATCGTGTACATGCCCATAACTTTTAGGATTGATGAGTACTTGATCGTGAGAAAACATTGTTTTACCGCGAGTGAGTGTTAAAAAGAATGAATGAATGCGGGCACGCGTGTGTGTATGTGTAAAATAATGAATTAATGCGGGCGCGCGTGTGTGCGTCGATCTGTTTAAACACACGCAAACTAAACACGTAACGCATAATACAGTCCATGGCAATGCATATTAACGGGGGGACACATGCATATTAGGAACACAAATCGATAACAGTAATGCATACAATACTGATAAAAAACGATGTTTATAATGTATTGCGTATATCATTAAATAGAACCACAGTTACCGCATATCATATGTTATATCATACAAGTTTTCTTTGCCGAAATTTGTTTGAGGAATCAGTATTTCTGAAGTTGTGGAAGAAAACCTTATTCCATGAGTGAATTAGGCCGTATTATTTGGCCATAAACTGAGCCATTTGAAGTTTGAAATTCATGTGTATTCGTCTCATCGGAGACTGCAGACGCGCTGTCAAAATATCAACTCGTCAGATTCAAATGCGCTCATGGCTCTTAAAGGGGATGGGAGCTGGCACTCTCATTGGTTTATTGCACGTTACTCCCAAACCACACCTATGGATAATTAGGCTACTTCAGACCAACCCTTTTTAGATTTGCGCCGGGCGCAAGAGTCATTTTTTGCGCCGGTAAACTAGCGTCATCGCCATAGAACCGCCCACAAAGCTACTTGCGCTTGGCGCTTCTCACTTGCGTTTCAGACCGTTAAAATAGGGCCCTTTGTGTTTGTGTGTGTGTGCCCTTGTTTACATAAGTTTGCCTATGTGTTCTCATATATTCAGTTTTTTTTCTGTGTGTGTGTATGTGTGTTCTTGTTTGCATAAGTTTGGCTATGTGTTCTTGTGTATGCAGGCTGGTCTGTGTGTGTGTGTGTGTGTGTTTGGCACATGAATACACGGTGAATCACACCTAAAACTAGAAAGGAGGTTCTGTCCTTTCTTTCCCTGGGTCCACTGCAAGGCGAGGACTATTTCCTCCCCCTCGTATTGCTGTTGGATCCTGAAATACTGCACTACAGAGACCCATTGTGTTCTGCGGGCCAAACTGCCAGAAACGATAAAGATGCAGGAATAGTTTCCTTTAGGTCCTGTTCTCCAATTCCTCTGTGTTCCCACAAGGCAATCGGTGCCTCTTTATCTTGTCTTTGTATCTTCTCCTCTTTATCCAGTCTTATCAATTGTGCCGGCTTCCCGATCGGAATCGCAAAGCCACTATCCAGATGTGAGAAAAATGAGCCATCGTCAATATCAATCGCGTGTGATTAGCAAGTATTGTATTTAAACCATTTTCAATATGAACCCCCATTTGGCAGGTGGTTTCGACTTTCCACAATTATATATCTGATTCACTCAGCTTGTTGCTGCAACATCACAGCAGAAATCGATGCCCTCCCTCTTTTTGTCAGTAGCTGTAATTATTAAGTATTATTAAACGATTAAAGGATTGTGGCGCATCCTGTTGGTAGTGATGTGTACGGCAAACATCTTCCTGTCTCTGTGAAGCCCCCAGATGATTGACGGCCCTACTCTGGAGAATAGAGCCATTCTGAGTGGTTCCATCAGACCCCATCGACTCATCACTTATCATGGCAACATTATGTACGGCATGCTCATGTCTGAAATGGGAAGGGATTATACCACTGGTTCTCCATTGGTCTGGCCCTGGGAGCCACCTTCTCCCATGGTCATTAAGTCACGACCCACTTTTATACAATTCAAATCAAGCAAATTTGTTTCTCAGAAACGGGCCAGTAAACTCACAAACACAATGTCAGCATAACTGTTTTTATCCCTGGATTCAAAACACATTACTATAGCAATAAATAGAAGAAAAAAAGAAAAAGAAAAGTTGTAAATACATAAATATCTTTGTATTTTTACTTTTTTGACCACACACTCCACGACCCATTTGGAACAAGTGGGTGGCAACCCACTAGTTCAGAAACACTGTATTAAACCATCATCTGGCTGGTTTGCTAACAGACCAGTTCCACCAACTCTCACTGAACCAACACCTACAGTGTCTGAAGAAGATGTGCATGGCTCTGAAAAACATTATCTTCTGTTGATTCCTTCTATACAATGTGTGAGCAAGATATTGAAATGGGATACATATGCTGCACCTGCCAACACAAATCGCCATTGTTCCTGTGTTTCTTCTAAACAAACTTGAAGTTCACTCTATGACATTTACATTTACATTTAGGGCATTAGCAGACGCCTTTATCCAAAGTGACTTACAACAACAACATTAATACACACATTCACCGACGGCGGTGTCAACGACAAAAGGGCGACATCCAGCGCGTCGGGAGCAGTTAGGGTGAGGTGCCTTAGCTCAGGGACACCTCGACACTCAGCTAGGAGGAGCCGGGGATCTAAATACCAACTTTCCTGTTACAAGTCAACCCACTTACCTCCTGCGCTAGGACTATTTGATGAGTTTCAATTTTAATGTTTTTTTTTACATTTGCAGTCACTTTTCATTTCCGAAAATAAATTGGAGCTCCATTCGGGCCTCCATTCAGTTGTTGTTGGTCTGACAAACAGTTTATGTTCAATTAGTTTTACTTTGACCTATTTTAGTCTGTTGAAAAGCAAAATTCAACTAATTATGATTAGGAATGATGAGTTCATCCCTTGTGTTAAAGCAACCATAACACCCAGAAGAGCTGAACTCTGCAATGGTTTGCAGTTATTTATTCATAAAGAATGTGAATCCTCAATGCTGTAAGGTTCTTTCCACACAAGCATTACATGTATTAAATAACGCAGAAATAATTTATATAATGTGAAATGCCTCAAAGTAACCGGCAGGAGTGTTATAATTGTGCATAATTTATTCCCTATTCACTGTTATACAATATATTTTGACACAATGAAAGAATTTTAATTGCTCAAAAAGTTTGTGAGAACTGACAACAGCAAAGTATTATTTGAACTAAATCCTTCAGTTTGACAGTGATACAGATAATTGTAGCTGTCTTCCCATTATGGAAAGAACGAAAAACCATGACCACTGTTCAACCATTCAGTCGTGTGAGATCTCTTTCACACCACGGCATTACGTTTTTGCCGTAATGCCGTAACGACACATATGCAATCCAAATAATGTTATAAGTTAATTCCTCCTTCCGCTTGACACCACGTTGCAGGTTAGTTTTTTTTTTTTTTAAATTTACTTCAATTTGCCTGCCCTCATCGAAGAGACTCGGCAACGACAGCAACTGTCAGTTTGTTGTAGTGCGGGCAAGGAGACAGCAGAAGTCTGTGGAAGAGGGGCAAAGCAAGCACCTCTTGTCAATGTGGCCGCCTCGTCCACCTATGTGGCCTTGGCAGGCTTCCGTATTTATAGATGTCAACTTTATTATGCCTAACGTCTTACTTTTTATATCCCTTGGGGTATGCGGGCGCTGCAGAGAGTGTCCTCTTCTATTCCCGGTTACACCTGGTTACTGTGATTGCCGTGAAGTGCAGACACACCTTGACAGCTCTCTGTCAACAGTAGAATCCCCCTGTTAATACTGCATGTGACAGTGGCGGGACTCATCTCTGCCACACCGTGACTTCAGACGGGGGGCTTGGAGGGATCAATACAGACATCCTCCGTTTCATCCTGCTGTAGATGGGCAAAAAACATTCTGGTGTTTGCAAACAAAAGTGGCACATTGGGGCTGAAGCCTGGTTTTACACACACACACACACGTGTGTGTGTGTGTGTGTGTGTGTGAGTGCGTGTGTGTGTGTATGTTTGTGTGTTTTCGTTTGTGCGTGGGTGCGTGGTTGTGTGTGTGTGTGTGTGTGTGTGTATGTGTTTGTTCGCGTTTATGTGTGTGTGTGTGTTTATGTGTGTTTGTGTGTGCGTGTGTGTTATGAGGCAGGTCTCCAGGATAAATAATTACCACGGTGATTGACGGATCAGGTCGATGAAGAGGGGGGATCCCTCATTAGCCCTGTCCGTCCCCAAACAGCGATTTCTTTTTTTTCTTATTTTGATGACAATGTCAAAAGCGTCGCCTATTAGTGCCACTTACACTGACAGACACCTTTGGGAAGGGGAGGCATGCGGCTGTAGCCTTTCACCATGAAAACCGCTTGATGTGGAGCCACGGCCGTCAGCATCGACATCCCACTCCGCACTGCCCCCTGGTCCGCACTGGAAATAAGTAGTTCCTGAGAGACAGTAGGCCCGGGATTACAGTCCGCCACCGGAGCCAACACAGGGCATGAGACCGGGGGAAGACTCTGCAATGCTTGTCAACGACTTTTGAATGCACTCTGCTTAAGAAATTGGATTTGTATTGTGCCGAAACGAACACTGCATTTTCTCTCAGCAGAGCCTTTATGTTTTCTGAAGATTATGCATATTGTCTCGGTGTAGACTGGGGGGGATGTGAAAGTGTGTGAACGGGATAGATTGCCCCCTTTGAAAAACAAAATGGTGCAACCCGTTTTGAGTATAACAACACATTTAACGTTTCATTTAGCAAGACGTGGGTCTGTGAGGCGTGTGTTGTCGTCGACTTTCCTACATCCTCCCTGATGTCAGCCAGTGATCAAGCCACCGACATGAAGCCTGTCATCACTCTGTCTGTGTGCTAGGTGGCTGGTGTGACCGGCATGCTGATCGCGAACAGGAGGCACGATAGCCAGGTGAAGACCTACATCACCTACAACAAAGGACGGGAGTGGAGGCTTCTGCAGGCGCCTTCCACGGACATCGACGGAAACGACATCCACTGCATACTGGTATGTTTTAACGCCATAACCGCCCTGATGCAGTTCTTCAAGTTGATGGCTTGTCATCTCTGTTAGATCTGCAATGCTTAGTGCAAGGCACCGATCCAATTGTTAAACGTATTTATGGTTGAAGTTGTCATGTGTAAGACTGACCTCTTCCACGTGTGTAGGCGGAAGAGCTCTCAGGATTCAAATAACTAAATAACAGGGCTTGGTTCGCTTTCACTGGCTGTGCAACTGCGAGACGCGAACTGACTTAGTGTCGCAAGGCGTGTGGGAGGTGGGAGTTTTTTGCGGGGGGGGGGGGGGGGGGGGGGGGGGGAGGCTGGTAGTTCTCGGAACGCCGACAGTGATATGGGACATGACACCACCACAGAACCTTCTGGTAAACAAAGAGCGCTACGAGGCTGGCCAGCGTGTTTTATTTGTCGAATATTTTAGAGGCAGGCTTGAAGGCCTTATTGAAATCACTATCGGTCAGCCTTGACTACAGTCATGTCCGGATCCTTTGAGGCTACCAGCTAGTTGCAAAGTTACCCACTGCAACTTTAACTTTTTTTTATGTGTTTATCTGTAAACTTCATTTGGAAACTCTCGTATTTTTGTATTGCAGCTATCATTGCACATAACGATCAGAACGTTTAAAAGCAGTTAATGTCCGCTAAATGACCCTAAATGTAAATGCAGAGGGAGATAATGTAGACACAAATGGTTTACGATTTATAGCGTGAAGGTAAAACAAAGGGGAAATAAATGAAAACCGAAGAAAAAGGTTGCAAGGAAGCATCTGAACAAGCAAAAGCTTGCTTATGAAACAACTTATGGACAACAAGGTAGTAACTCTCAAGAAACGTATTTTCAATGCAGGGTCTGATTCATACTACTGCAGAAGAAAAATAAACATCTCTCAACCAATATATACAGTATGTATGTGGACTTAAAGCCATATATTGAGTCAGACAACTTTGTGTCCAGTTAGCCACTATTGTATGCAGAAGTGAGCATAGG